>NC_048221.1:76116807-76416807 GCF_002007445.2 Ailuropoda melanoleuca | reverse complement strand
ATCCCTCTAACAACCAGTCTTAAAGTAACATTTCTTTAAGAAACGGACAGTAATTCATCTTTGTATATCTTTGTGTGTATGTAGGTAACAGGAAGAAGGTCCTGCACATTTGGCTTCTAAACAGCATTATTCATTGTGACTGTCAGGAAGTGCTTTTTGGCTATTTGTGAGAGGGAAACTTCAAAGAATGCAGTAGATCTGTTGTACTTCATGTGTATGTAGCTGGACTTGTGCTTCTAACATTAAAAGAAATACATTCGTTCTTCTCAGGTCCTCAAATAGCTATTTATACCCTAAGGGTCTTTGACTTTTCCCCAGCCCAGAGATAGATGATCATATCTTCAAGTAGATGATAAATCAAGTAGTCCGGGTCCACAGCCAGCTGTCGTAACCTATGGAACTTGCACTGAAGAACTACTGTGATTTGAAATCTCCAAATCAAAAACCAACAACAAAACTGCAGTGCCCAAGGTCATACTTCCCTTAAAATTAGTGTCTCATTGCTTGTCCTTTTGCGAGAGAGAGAGAGATAGACAGAGAGGGACAGAAAGAGAAAGAGAGAGAGAGAGAGAGAGAAGGGTTTCATTCAGTTTCAGTCATGTATTACTAAAAGCACCAGTGAGATTTTTCGTATGTGGCACTCTTATACATGGTATAAAGCCATATCCTTTCAGAAAGGATGTTCTCAAGGTCTTTCACATTAAGAAATATAAGCACAGTGATATTAGTTACCATTTTTCAGGACATGTCTTTACACATTCAAATTATATCTACTTATACGGAATGTGTATTCTGCTAAGTGCAGTCTTCCCCTTTCTGCTTGGTTTGTTTGCCTATGAATTGCTGTGTGCCTATGACCACATGATAGCTCATTCAGAAAAGCATCCGTGGAAGTAGCATTTACTTTTACCAAGTAGAGTGCAGGGATACTATCATACTTGTGAACTGAGAATAGTGTTTTCTTTCGCCTTAAATAATTTTCTTAATACATAGCGCAGATACAGAGCAGAAAATTTGACTACCCAAACACATGATAAGATAATTCAGGAAATTAAAATGACTCATGCATTATATGTAGTTTCTAAGCACTATTTTATTTTTTGGCCTGAATTACCTGGTCAACTGACCCAGTTCTTCATTTCATTTTCTAAACTTGGCATTATAAAGTCAGTAGACATTTGGAGAAAATTAAATTACACCATTCAAGGAAACAATCAAATTTAGATTGGACTAAAGTACTGCCAGAGGGATGGAAATCCCTAAATTGGTCAATTGTGATTTCAGTTCCCAGGGAAATCCTCATTCACAAGCTAACCATAGACTTTTTGCAGATAGCTAATGGCAAAATATGCCAGAAATCTTCTCTTAAACTTAGGGAACAGCTATTTTTGATGCTATTCTGACCTAAAAGAATTCTGCGGTGGCTTGTTATGACTGTCTTTCTAGTGATTATTTGTTTAGCTAAAAAAATGCAGTATCTGACTGACCGCAGGGCATACAGTTTGAATTGCTTCCCTAGCAGAGCCCTTGGATTTGCGCTGACCCCTCTGTATTTCCTGTGACCAGTGGTATTCTTTGTGAGAAGACTGAGTGAAATTAGGAGTCATTCATTGTGATGGAAAGGGAGAGAAGCACATTGCTCCAAAAGAAAGCCAGAATTTGAACTGATACATGTAAGGACAATTTGGTTTGGCACTTGCCTTCTCATTGTTTATAAAGAGTGATGTCATGACCTATTAGGGTTAAGACACTGTTGCTCTTCTCTTGAACATCTTCAATGTGTCATTCCCTAATTAAAAAAAAAAATGTTCTGGGGGTGCCTGGGTGGCTCAGTTGGTTAAGTATCTGACTTGATTTTGGCTCAGGTCATGATCTTAGGGTCGTGAGATTGAGCTCCGGATTGGGTCTGCCCTGGGTGTGGAGCCTGCTTCAGATTCTCTCTTTTCCTCTCCTTCTGTCCCTCCCCTGCCTCTCCTTCTCTCTCTCTTTCAAAAATAATAAAAATAAAAAATATCTGATCTAAAGGCAGACTGCTGTTTAAGAGAGGCTGGTCAAGTAACTTGCCTCCTTCTTAGAACTTCTGAACAATTTCTCAAACATCACTACAAACTTTGACCTCATTACCATTGTTCTGACCCCACAGTTCTTAAGTTAGCTGCTCTGCCCCACCCACCCACCAATCACCAGGGGCACATTTTAAAAATACTGATTTTAAAGGAACTTGCCTGATAATTTTATTTAGGAGGCCAAGGATGGATTAGAATCCTTTAAAAGCCCCCTCAACTCCTTCTAAAGCACAGCCATTTTGTGAAGTGTTACTGACTCAGTTAATTGGCTTTTGGTCTCTTAAGAATGGAAGTTTTACTTCATGGTGATGAAGGTCATTTATTTCTTCTTGCAAGGGGCATGTACAAGTTTTTAATAAAATCCATATTGCTTCTGCATTGAGAGACTTTTCTTGCTAATAAAAAAAAATTATCTTTCTTTAAGAGAAGTTGGTCCATTATGAAAGGATAGGGAAATAAGAGATGGTTTTTGAGTTAGGCCTTCCCTTTATCCTTGAAACTAAACAGTTGGTATTCAGATTAGTAAAGATTTCATTGGGCTCTCTCAAACCTTGTGCTAAAGGTCATTAAAATTTTCATTGTGTTGAGTTCAGACAGGTGCTTAAAAAAATCAAATTGGATATGTGGCAACATTTAAGCTTTTTATTGATACCCACCCATGGATAATTTGCAATATATTCTAGGATCATTGTCCATAATAGGCCATGGTAAAGAGATTCAGACAAAGGGAAAACCAAACAGTAAATGCTGAGCTCACATAAGAAATAGTCACATATATGTCTCTATACAATGAAAAAGTTGATTATGATACTTTTTTTTAAAACTGGAGATTATGGTAAAAGAGGCATTAAATAAAATAAGAATATGCCATTTCTACAAAGGCCAAGCTTTAGGGGGTAGAAATTTGGTCCCTGGAGTCTATTAAAAAAAGAAATAATGTTCTTATGAGACATTTTAGAAATGATTGACACAAGCATAAGACTTATATGGAGATATATTATCAGATTTTAAAAACCTACAAAAGGAAGGGATAAAAAAAATTTGTTGTGAGTAGAAAGAAAAGCAGGAAGAAGAGTGCTGAAGGGGAGGAGCTCTGGGGATGGGGCGGGTGGAGTTATCATGTGGCTGCAGTGACAACACAACATCATTTCCCCAGTGAGCGAAGATTTGGAAGAGTTATGGTTGCAGCCTGAGAAGTCAACTTCAGGAACTAGAAAGCTCCAGAAATAAATGGGTACATGTTTCATGTGAAAATAACCCATATTGCCAAAGATATCTTGCCAAAGATAAATCTCTCAGTAGCCCTACCCTGTTACTCATTAACAAACATATAGTGTTTAAAAGTACCATATAATTTCCTTTTTTTTTTTTTTAAGATGTTATTTATTTATTTGTCAGAGAGAGAGAGAGCACAAGCAGGGGGAATGGCGGGCAGAGGGAGAAGCAGGCTTCCCGATGAGCAGGGAGCTGGATGTGGGGCTTGATCCCAGGACCCTGGAATCAAGACGTGAGCTGAAGGAAGATGGTTAAACGACTGAGACACCCAGGTGTCTCTGTACCATATAATTTCAATTAATGTATCTGTTCTTAAAAAGAGATCTGCTGAAATGGGATACCAGACAACTAGACAGATATTTGTTGGTGAGTGAAACATCAGATGGAATTGTCCATCTCTTAAGTGACCCTTAGTGAAATCTAGGCACATCGGCATGACTGGTAATTAGAGTCACAGAAGAAGTAGAATCCCCTCAAGGAAAGAACCTTTTTTTTTTTTTTTTTTTGCCAAGGACCGGCTACACTAGTAGTAAACATTTAATCATTATATATACTGTTTGCCAGGCAAAGTGGATTATTCTGTCCTTAGGGACCATTTTTACACCTAATATTTACCTTTTATTTTAATATAGGCATAGTGGATTATTCTGTCTGTAGGAACATTGTTATGCTTAATGTTTACCTTTATCATAAAATTCTCTTGCTGAATTAAATTCATTAATTTGTTAGCCACTGCTATTAGAATGTCAGATCACTGAAGGCAGTGGTTTTGCTCTTTTCAGTTTTGCGTGGAGGACAGAGCTTGGTAGGTGATATAAAGCAGACAAAGTTCGTGGAGATTGGAGTTGAATGTATCTGCATTTAGACCCTAGACCTATTATACATTAGCTGTGTGGCTTTGGGAAAGTTATTTGACCATTCTGAAACTCATTTTCCTCATCTATGAAATGAGAATAATAAAATCTACCTCTTTTTGTTTGAGGATTACATGTATGATTATGACAAAAGTATAGATTTCTAGAACATAGTGAACTCTCAATTGAGGGCGTGTGGTAGAGTATTGGGTTTCTCTTTCAGATAGATGATTCAAATAAAATTATTTTCAAGGAAAACAAAAGGTAACTTTTAAAATCGCAAACTATAGGGAGGAAAGATTTTATTTTTTTAAAGGTCAAAGACATTTATTTATTTGTATACATATTTTAAAGTTTCATCGAGTCACAGATGTTAAAAAAGGAAGTAAGGTGAATGGGGGAGTAGAAGAAATTGGATTTTTATGTCCTGTGTATGATACATCCTTCCATTTTATTTTATAATGACTTATATTACTGTTAACGCAATTATATATACCTGAAGTGAGCCTAGGAATGCTAAGCAAGAATTACTTGTCATTTTTTTTTTTTTGCCTCTTAAATAACAAAGGCAAGATGTTTTCTTTTAACTTTTTTTTTTATTTCCTTGATTGGGTATTAAGATTCTGTTAAATGAAGTGGTTTTAGCATAAATCTGGTAAACTTTTTGCTTTCCGTGCCTCAGTAAGAAAAAGCGCAGCTTGCTTTTGACTTGTTTTACTTAATTGCTTTTCTTCATTAAAAGATAATATACAATGAAAAAAATACCCAGAATTCCTTCCTGTCCTTGAATTCCCTTCCTAGGTGTGTTTTGGAGACTTAGAAATTACATGAAAGTTATGGGAGAGTGTTAATATATGAGAGTATATACAGATAGGTTTGGGAGGGGTACTTATTCATGTGACTAGGTAGGTCTCTTAACACTTTGGACCCAGAGATAACATTTAAGTTAATAGTAGTTTACTAGGATTCAGACAGCTTGTGGTAATGTGTCTTAAACCAGGATAATTATGGAATTCACTGAAATCAGAGAATCACAGTACAGGTTTCCCCTGCTATCTGAAAGTAGAGCGTTCCTAAGAAACCTTTCATAAGCTTAAATGACATAAAATGATGAGGCAGTTACCATTAATTTACATGGAATTTGTAAATATATTTCCCTGACTTAAAAAATAACATCTCTTAGGCTCTTCTGAGACCTTAGGACATATCTTGCTAATGGATGCACACAGTAAATTGAGACAAAGCACAGATGCTCACAGATGACGTTTGAAGGTATGGATGCTTGATGTTGAGGTGCTGAGTGTAGTTCCAAGGAGCTTGAAGGGGCCACTTTTGCTGCTCCTGGCGCACGCTGCCTCTTTAGTGGTTCACTGCAAAACAAATGCTGGAAGCTGTTTTCGCTTTACAGCTTTTTTTGTAAAAGCAAAAATCTTGTGGATTTCTTCAGGCTAGGCCAAACAGGTACTGGGGTAGATCTCCTGTAAAAGTGAAGTGGTATAATGTAAATGTTCAAAAACTGGTGTGTACATGTAATTGCTTTAGCAAGGAAAAGGACTTAATGATAGAATCATAAATTTGACTAAAACTTGAGAAGTATCCTAGTCCAGATGCCTACGCAGCAAACTCTTCTGTGGGTTCTGAGATGGTGATGATCCAAACTGTGTTTCCATGTCCAGAAGGAGAGTGTACTTGTGGCAGTCTTTTTAAGGAGAGTTTTAATTATTAAAGAGTTTTTCTTCTTAATTTGAATCAAAATATGCCTACTGAAACTATCACCAATTAGCCATCTGCATGTTGTTATTGTTACTAACTAAGATATTTATTGAGTTTCTCCAGTGTGGTGTGCTCTCCGTGTTTTCAAATTATCTGGAGTTAAACACAGTCTGTCTAATTCCTCATGCGCATTTAAAAAAAAATAATTTCTATAAATATATCCCCCACTGCCATACCCAGACCCTAATTTTTCTTTTCCAAATTTTATAACTTCAGTTTCTAAAATCATTCTTCACAGTGTTTAAATCCTTTCCATGTTCTTCCTGGCCATCTCCTCCTGGTGTAGCATATTTTAACTGTCAGAGTATCTCTTAAAGCCAATTTCAGAATTAATCACAGTACCCCTGATGTCTGAGCAGGGAGGGCACACTAAGGTGTAAGAATTCTCTGGTTCTGGAAAAAATGACACCTATAGTCAGAGGTGTGTGTGTTTGTGTGTGTGTTTGCTATTTTTCTTTGTTTTGTTTTTGTTTTGATCAGTGTTACTGTTTTGTTGACTTCTACTAAACTTACGTTAGTTGAAGCCTGTAAGGTTTTCCACCTGAACTGCTGGTAATTCAACCTTATTCTCTACTCAACAATTAATTTTGTGAGCCTATTTCAAAGCATGAAACATATTTCTATTCAGTTTCATCTTAAAACAGTAAAAAAGAATTTAAATATCTACCCAGTCTCCTATGCAAAATGCTGGGAATACAAAAGTAAGTAAGCCATAGTATATGGGAAGGTATCTGTCCTAGAGAGATTTATAGCTCAGTAGTAGGCAAAGACATTAAACAAGTAAGTCCCATCAACAGTTAAAAGCCCTGTGATAGAAGTTACTTACAAGAACCAACATTCCTCATTATCTGAGTCTCATAGAATGGATGTTCACTAGATTAACATGGTTGAGTTGTGTATTTATTTTCTGTTGATGCTATAATAAGTTCCATAAATATAACATCTTAACATGAATTTGTTATCTTACAGTTCTATAGGTCAGAAGTCCAACATGGGTCTCACTAGGCTAAACTCTGTATGTCAGCAGGGCTATGTTCCTTTCTGGAGGGTCTAAGAGAGAATTGGCTTGTTTCCTTTTCCAGCTGTTTAAGGCTACACAAAAGCTACAGTCATGACTCCTTTCCTCCATCTTCAAAGTCAGTAATCTTGCATATCTCTGACCATTCTTCTGTAGTTACATTTCCCTCAGACGTTCTTCTGTTTCTTTCTTCTGCTTATAAGGAGTTTGTTGATTATACTGGCCCTCTCTGGATAATCCAGGAAACTTTTCCTACCTTAAGCTGATTAACAGACTTAATTATATCTGCAACCTTATTTGCCTTTGAAAAGTAACCTAATGTAGTCAGAGATTCTGGGGATTAGGATGTGGTCATCTTAAGATGCCATTATTTCTTTGTACCATGGGTAGAAATATTAAAGCAAAGGAAAAAAGTAAGAAAAGTCATGGAGTTCTGTGCTTATTTTAAGAATCGGAAATAGAGCATAAATGCAACAAGGGAGCCTAAAAGATAGAACTGGAGAAACAGATAAGGGTCAAGATGATGAAGAGCCTTAAGGGACAAGATAAAATTTGCTTTTTAGAAAGATCACTCTGACAAGAGAATAGATTTGAGGAGTGAAAACTAAAGAAAACAGCAAAGCAATTATGATTTAGTCAAGAAGCATCAAGGGCTTATACTTTTGTCTTAGCATCAGAGATGGAGAAGAGTGAGTAGATGTGCTACATCCTAATTCTTTGGGTTCAGCAGGACTTGCTGATCGAATAGATGCAGGAGTGAGGGCAAGACTGGAGTCATCACTGACTTCCAGATTTTCATCCTAAATTTCTAGGTGGATGATGGTCATTTATCAAGACAGTGTGGATTAATGAAGAGAAAATGGGGGTGAGGAGGAAATGGAAACAAGCATGCTCTGATTACTGTTTTAGATCAGGCATACAACCAGTCAACTATTTTGAGTCTTACCCTGTAATTCCATCCTTGTGCCATCTACAAACATGATTTACATCTACTCTATGGTTTGTTTGTTTGTTTGTTTGTTTGTTTTTTTAATGGATAAAAATATGGTGGAGAATAGACTCATCAAAATGCTGCCGGGGAGCCACTTCAATAGCCACTATTACATCAGTCTGAATTCACTGTATATTACCATCCAACCAGCTTTAACTCTATCCTGTTAACTAGATCATATTCCTTCATGTATTTTAAAATCTATCTTAAAAATTCAGTCATATGCTTTGCTGAAACATTTAATATTCTCTATCTAAATCATGAAGCATTATTGGGAAAGTTATTTGTATTCAGTAGTGATAAATATTTAATTCACCTGATTTTCCATTTCAATATCTATGCTTAATCAGTGCACTCTGTGGGAAAGGTTCTTTGTGAAGCCGTTTGTGGAACATAAATACATATGTCAGGTTTATAATTATGTAAAAAATAAAAAATAGTGACAGCAAAGTCCCCTAAGAGATTAACTCTTACTGGAAAAATGAAAGAAATTTCCTGGAGGAAGTAGTAGTTGAACTGGAAGAGGTGAGAAGTGAGGCTAGAAGATAGACTCGACAGGGAGGGGAGAATCTAGAAGATAGATCATCATAATCAAAAACACTGAAGCAGTTACGCAGAACATGACACAATGTGGTTGAAACACTGGTGTAGCTAGAGGGAGGTTTACGATCAGGGAACTGGTAGCATACTGGTCCACAGTTGTAGTTATTTTTAATTGAATTTGAATACCACAGGGTAGGTATGCTTTTTCCATATCTCTACATTCTCTATAATCTCCTATTGTGTGCCCTAACTAGATTTATGCATCGATATTTCTTACCTCATACCTTAGATATTTGGTCTATCACCCTAGGTTGAGAAGCTTACTTTGCAATCAATACACAACCAGTTTGTGTGTGTGTGTGTGTATTTGGGGGTGCATTATCATAGCCCTACTTTAGATTTCTTATACTAAGATATTTTAATGGCAGAGTGGATTGCAAATTAATAGTGTTGAAGAAGGATGGTATCATTAGAGGAAGGTAATTGAGTTAGGAGGTTGTAAAAACAGTTCTGGTAGAAGGTAATGGGCACTAAACTATTCTAATAATTGGGAAAAGGAAGGAGAGATCAAATGTGAAAGGCTAGATTCAAAATTCCTTCAGAACATGGTTTTTCTATGGTGCTTAATATGGGGCAAGACACAAAGTAGATGCTTAATAAATGAATGGATGAGGACATCGGAGAAGTTGAATGTAAGAGGTTAAAGGAAGTAACGGAAGATGACCTTAAGAGCCCAAATATGAATACCTGGAAGGGTTATGCTTCTGAAAATGTCTGTGAGAGAAGAAATTTCATTTTTGATAAAGTTCAGAAAAGACATTCAGGGAGACAATTCAACCAACAGACGGGTGAAAATATGAATATGGCCCTCAGGGTGGAGCTTATAATTAAAAGGAAAAAGAAAAATCTACAACTTGGATGTGATGGTTTATTGCAACTCATCAGCAAGAATGTAGTATCAAGATAAAATATGGATTAGTAACTATTTAAAAAAAAGGTCAAAACAATTAGTGCAGAGCAATCGTCTTATGGGTAAAGAAATTGAGAGACAAATGTTTGTTTTGCCCAAAGCCGTTCAACAAATAAATGGGAAAATTGGTCCTAGAACATAAAAAGATGTCATTTAAATCACATTAGCACATTAACTTCAGTGCGTCCTGTTTCCCACTGAAAGTTTCCACACTGAGTCATTCTCTACTTAAAGGACAGCCATTTCAACCTCTTTTCTGTCGCCAAATCTGAAGTTTGGTCCATTTGGAAAATTCAGCTGTAGACTGTTTATTATCAAGATAGTTTTTCCTAATTTTCACAAACTATTATAAAGAGAACGGGGCTACAAGAAAGCCTAGCCTGAAAGCTACCAATTTTATTTTATTAATTCCAAGTACTTTGGCCTGGCCACCCTGACTTGTCTCATTCCTTGAGTCAAATTGTTGTTACAGAACAAATTCTTAAGTTCTAAATTTCACAGAATTATGTAGGCCAGTGAATGTCAAGTTGTGCTTTATGAAACTGAAGTGTCTAGTAGGCACCTTAGGACTATACTGGGGGTTTAAGAGCACAGGGAGGAGAGGACTTAAAGCCTCTGCTCTGATGCAAACACTGTACCATAGCCTTTCATCTGTTTTAATATTGAGCTGTCTTCAAGATTTTTATAAAAGAAGAATCTTTTATTTTAAAATATTTCTGAAACTACTAGAGGTTATTAATCTCAGGGCTGTGACCAGCATTTCAGATCTTTTCCTTTTCCATTTGTGAATTACGTTGAAACACTCCAAATGCTCTTGCTTCAAATGAGTAAATCATAGAAATTAAATTTTATCATGAAAGTACCATGGAGTCATTTAGCCCAGTACCGAGCAACATCTCTGGCCTTTGCCAGCCCAGCTCCGTTAGCCTGAGGCCATATTGAGAAGAAAGGTTTTCAAGTTTTCACAACTAAATGAGAGATTTTCTACTGAGATAAGATAGAGGCAAACCTTGAGACATTGTTTTCACAAACAATGAAATGTTTCTATTTATATTCCGCCTTTTCTACATTTCATTGCTATATATAAACCAAATTTTATTTTGTATTATAATTTACAGAATGACTTATTCATAAAAGGCCCACAGAGTGTATTTGGAGATACTATGTCAGTAGTATATTGAGAGTAAATATCACCAGTAAAAACAAATCTTCCCCAAAACTTCTATCATAATTCTCTGGGTAAAGAGTGATGATTAAAAAAAAAAAAATACGGTTTCTTGCAAGACAACCCAATAGTCCCTTCTAAGACAACCCAGTCTTTATTTGAAGCAGATTAAAGTTTTACCATAGTTAAAATGCTTTCCACTTTGATATGGTTTAGGTTAAATAGCTGTTATTTTGGTCAATGGCACTACAGTGGAGATAGTTAAAATTTAGGTCAGCGCACCCTGGATGGTGAATCCCTGGAAAACAGAGAACATAAAGAGAGTTAGAAGGGTGCCCAAACTAATTTCAGTATCTTTTTTATTTTAGTTAGTTATTTAGTTAGCTTATTTATTTATTTATTTTGTTAGTTAGTCCTAGCCCTCTTTACATAAAAAGTAACTTTATTCTTGTTCCTATAAAGTAATACACTGGTACTGGGTGGTAATATATGTTCAATATTTTCTTGTATAAAGCGAGATTATTATAATTTTCTATTTTTCTTCTCAGCCCTTTTATTCATGAATACTTATTTATGGTTTGTAAAGGCGGTTCTGCAATCTCACTAATCTTCCCCTACCTTATCTCCTTCTAATAACACCAACACTAGTAGTTCAGATTGAGATGAATTTATGGATTAATATATTAAATTAATAAATTAATTTTCAACTTTTAAAACATGTCCTTATCTATTATTTTATAGTAACTCTGAGATAAACAGGCATTGATATTTAACTCTCTTTGACAGATGAGAAAATATGACCAAGATGGTAACTTTCCCAAATTACACAGTGAATGGCAGAGTTAGAAATGGATGCTGGTCCTAAAGTTTCCAGCCTAAGGCCAGGCTTTATGCCATGCACGAATTTTTTGAGGGTGGAGTAGTAACATTTTCAGTGCTCCTTAATGATCCTATGTCTCAGAAGATCTGGAGATGTAGTATTTCTCAGTGAATCCACTGTTACCTCACAAATTTATTAGAAAGCAAAATTGACTGATATTATATATATATGTGTGTATATTATTATTATTATTATTATTATTATTAATTATTTTTTACCAGCACTATGTTCCAAGGTAAGTTAAAATGATGATTTCTGGTTTGGAGTCATGAAAACCTTTCTGTTACAATTTGTGTGGATCTAATATATTACCTCTATTTGTGGCCTCTTTTTTTGTTGTTCCTTAGAAAACTTGTTTTTGTTCTTAACTCTATTCTAAACTTAGAATATGTTTCAGCATCCTTTTTTTTTTTAAATTTAGGTGTGTTTTTACTTCAATGGTTCTGATAAGCAAAATACATAAATGCTTTCATATAATGAATATTGCTATGAATAAACTCTTTGTGTTGCCCATCTGGTTAAAGGTGTTACTAGACATTGATGAGTGAGTTAATGATATTTAAGATCCATCAGGATCTAATAAAGTCATCCATCTCAATGGTCAATTAAGGTTAGGCTCTTTTAAAGGAAAAAAATAGATTCTTCTACTCATTTCCTGAACCTGATAGCTCTAAATTCTTCTTAGAGAATCTTGTTATTTTTCAACTAAATGCTGGGTTAGTACTAAGGTGAGTAATGCTCTATTCATGGCTCTGGGAGTGACAGCATATAGGAGGCTGTTTAACCCCTGTGTGTCTGCATCTTCTTTCTGCCATGCATATTGCAATCACAGATGGAAACATTCTGTGAACACTTTGAAATTCTGAAAAAAAGGCAGTTTAATAAATATAAATTAGCAACAGCATTGCCATAATTTACATTTATTAAAGGATAAGTGGACTATTAGAAATCTTTCTGGTTTGTTGTTGATCTCTTTTCAATTACCTAGTGATACAAATTGCATTTTCGTCTAATGTCCTACCACATTGAATCACTGTTGAACTTAACTTTTAAGAACATAAAAAAAAGTTGGGCGCCTGGGTGGTTCAGTAGGTTAAGTGTCTGCCTTCGGCTCAGGTCATGTTTCAGGGTCCTGGGATCAAGTCCTGCATCAGGCTCCCGGCTCAGTGGAGAGTCTGCTTCTCCCTCTGCCCCTCCCCCCAGCTCTTGGGTGGGCTCTCTGTCTTGCAAAAATAAATATATATAATCGTTGAAAAAAAGATCGTAAAAAAGAATATAAAATTTATTTGAGGTTTCTTAATGAAATTATCTCTTGTATATTCATTTTTTACCAGCACTCCAGGTAAGGAACATAGAAAACATAATGTTTCCCCATTTTTGTTTTCTTTATTGAATATTAATTTATTCACCACATTGAACTCAAAATTAAGGAACCCCTTCCTCTGGGAAATAAGCAGAACAAAATCATTGTATTTATATCTTAATGCTGGGAAACAAGCATTGATGAAAAAACCTATATAGTATGTTAGATGGTGACACATTTTATTGTGAAAAATAAAACAGTGACTTGGACATGGGAGTGCACAGATGAGAGAAAGAAGTATAATTTTTATATGTTTGTCTGAAAAGACCCTCATTTGTCCAGTGCTGAAAGAGACCTGAAAGGGGAGATTCAGTATATATTCAGTCCTTTTGATTCTTCTGAAAAATACCTTTTCCTTTCTACCTTGGGTGAGCCCAGCCTAATCCGGGTGCCCCTCATCAATCATTCTTACATTACTTTGTTCTTCCCAGATGATTGAGCTGATTTCTCTTTTTTAGGTCTCATCCTCTGTGGCTTGTGTGGTATCATAGAATGTGCTCCGAAATAGAGTTGTTTCCCTTTGTTGATTGCATGAATTCTAGAGTCTTCCACATCATTTTAGTATTTTTTAAGAACCCTATTTATTTGAGAATTTTATCTGTAATCCTTACTCCCAGAAAATAGATCTCTTTCTTTTGTCTTGAGTAAAGTCGTGCTTATTTCCATTTTTGTGCTCTTACTTATGACCTCCTTCCCAATNATTTATTTGAGAATTTTATCTGTAATCCTTACTCCCAGAAAATAGATCTCTTTCTTTTGTCTTGAGTAAGTCATGCTTATTTCCATTTTTGTGCTCTTACTTATGACCTCCTTCCCAATTAAAATGTCNTTTCACTGAGCCTAGGGTTTGATTCATTGATAGCAACAAATACATTTATTGTGAAACAAAGCAAAACTTAACCCGATAACCTCAGCTGGAGGCTGAACCCAAGTTTGTACTTAGACATTTATAACTGCTGTCTTTAAAGGACATGCTTGCAGATATATACACCCCCATTGAAAAGTCGCCATGTGTTGCAGTGTGGAGATGGTGAGGGATCCATCATGCATATANTAAAATGTCATCCCTTTTCTGAATTTTGTTTCACTGAGCCTAGGGTTTGATTCATTGATAGCAACAAATACATTTATTGTGAAACAAAGCAAAACTTAACCCGATAACCTCAGCTGGAGGCTGAACCCAAGTTTGTACTTAGACATTTATAACTGCTGTCTTTAAAGGACATGCTTGCAGATATATACACCCCCATTGAAAAGTCGCCATGTGTTGCAGTGTGGAGATGGTGAGGGATCCATCATGCATATACAGATCCAGCGTTGTTCAACTCTGATATTGTGGACAGTAGTCCCTTAGGCTAGTCTGTCACTCAAGGGGAAACTGAGGTTCAGACAGGTTGAGTGCCTTGTGTGGCCTTGGAGACACGTTATTTCATTTTTGTGTAGTTTCGTCTTCCCTTGATAATATGCACATTAATCTAGATTGCCTGATTCTCTTTTTTATGATTAGGTGCTTTATTTACACCAAAAATTTCCTACTAGTAGCTTTCATACCATATCCCTTCAGTTTTTATATATATTTTAAAATACCTTCTGTGTGCCTAATGTCATAGTACATCTTCTGTACCTCCCACGACAGGTAATATACCGCTGTAGCTGGTGTTCAAAAACCATTGCTGATTGCTTTGATGTAGAAGGCTTTAGAAAGCTGACATTTATGTTTCTTAAACTGCAGTTCATATATTTGACTTAATTCTGCTAGATATCAAAAGTTCTGTAACATCACCTACATGAGGTTATGTCAAGCAAAAATGCTGTAAACAAGAACATAGAAGTGATTTGTGTGGTCTCCTGTCACCTTTTTTCCCCAGCCTTTCCACAGAGTTCTTTAATACAGCCTGGAAAATATTAGAAAAAGACAAGCTCAGCCTCTTTTCAAAGAGGACTTTGATATAATTTCTACCCTTTTTTCTTTCTAAAAGGCTTGTTTTTTCCCTCTATATTTTGTTTTTGTTTCTTTTCTTCTTTGGTATTCTTGTTATATGACTAACCTTGCATAGAAATATAAACTCTCAGGAAGGGGGACCCACATCTACTAGCTGTGGCTGGGAGAGAAGTAAACAACAGGGCCTTGAAATGTGGCAAAGGGAGCCCTGGAATTTAATAAACACAGTGTAGCCCAAAGACCTTCCTTTTAAGACCTATCCGACTTTATTTATTATTGTTATTTTTGTAAAAGCATGTACTGTTGTAGGCTCTTGGGATCAGTTTTATCTAAGAAACATTTTCAGTTGCTTGCATCGAAGATTTCAGTGTTAAGAACTTCAAAAATTACAATGGAACCCTGCTAATTCAAATTATTGATATGGAGACTTGCTGCACATGTTTGAATTTTGTGTGTTTAGAAGTATGTGAAAAATCAGGATTAAAAGTCAACCTATTGCTTCAGAATATGGTTCATTTATTTTTGTGACTGTAGTTTAATTTTAATTATTTATGTCTCTGCTGAATAGTACTTTGGCAAATGTTCCATAGAAAATACATCATCTTATTTTTCAAACTGTGTCTGCATTCAAAAGTCTTAACTCTCTATTTGACAGGTATTTCTTTGAGTCATCTATATTAGGAAGTAATTTCAATCTGTCTACACGAATCCTGAATTTGCTTTCCAAAATAGGTGCTATATTTTAAAACCAGTGTGACTCCTTAGGCATTTAATATGCTGAACAGAAAGCTTTCCTAGAGATTCAACCCCCTTCACTCCTGTAAATTAGAACTAAGCAATTTAGTCTTTCAGCTATATTTCACTGTTAATATTCTCTTCAATATAAAATATATTTTATGTTTCTAGATATGCTTTCAGAGCATTCATTTCTGGAGAATAGCTTATGAATGTGTTGTTATATTAAGCAATTAATGTTATAAAAAAATAAAATTTAAATAAGTAGGAATTTGGGTCTTAATACAATTAATTGATAATTCCACAGAACATTATACCAAAATTGAATCATATGAAAAATACAATATACATTACCATTTCTTGCCTCACACTCTGGTAACATGGACAACTATTTTATTTGCTATTTCATAAAAATGTGTTATAATTCTTGGAACCCAAATATAATATGGGATTACTTAAAAAAACTTATTTGAAAAGTCCCACCCTGTTAGAATGAGATATGAGACATTCCCCCTCTTCTCTTATATATCATTTGAAAAGTGTTTCGGATAGAAGCTGCAGTTCCTTCTATTTGAAAAATGAAACTGTAATTAAAATCTTTGTTGGTTACATTGAAAACAGAAAAAAAAAATGCTGTAAATCTCTATAAAGGCCACTTCCAAGAAGAGACAATGTATGGAAAAAAGCAAAGAAAATAAGCTTCAAGTGAAAGGATCCTCCAAAGAGAAATAGGAAGACTGACATAAAGTTACTAAAATATTGACTGGAAGAGTCCAAAACTAATCAACCCAATAAGAAAACTTTATCTTCAAGCTCAACAAGATTTCTAGACCTAGTACAAATCAAGTAATATTTGGAAATTACTGTGACCTTTCAGATCTGAGCCAAACTTGTCCAGTAATTTTGTAGTCAAAACTAGTAAAAGGTATACTCTTGCTTGATCATCCAACCCATTGTAATCAATTATTATTGCAATTGATTTTGGTTTTACTGGCATCAGTTTTATGAAGGAAGGTTACAGGCAATAAATGGCACTTGTTTAAAGTACAGGGCATTTCTATTACTTCCAAAAGACTATTTGCATTCCTTTGTGTAGTCTAGTCCTGTATCTTGCCCTGGACCCAGGAAACCACTTATCTGCCTTTGTCACTATAGATTAATCTTCAAATTATAAGAATGTGCTCTTTTGTGTGATTTCTTTTACTCTGCGTTATGAATTTAAGATTCATCCATGCGTTTATTTATGACAATAGTTTATTTCTTTTTATTGGCAAGTAGTATACAATCACCATGTTTTTATATGTATGTTTTATTTCTTCACCTAAATCACATTCTTATTAAGAGCTTCATTTTTAATTTGTAATTCCCTTGATACCTAGAATAGTCCCTTGCACATAGTTGAGATTGTTTGGTTGATTGATTCATCTGTCTGAAGTTAGATGTTGGAAAGGGGTTTTAGAATAATCCTGGCATCAGCTGTACTCATTTCTGGACAAAACATTTGTTAGAAGTCGCAAGGTAAGAGATAATTTATTGAACAGTTATACTATGCCCGCTAACAGTACAGAGTTCTTTGGCTGCATTATCTCATTTATCTTCACAACTCATCCTATGTGGTGTTAATATTATTATGCTCATTTGGTACGTGATACAGGGGATTAAGGAATTCAGCACTGATTATTCAAGTTGAAACGCAGTAGAGCTGCTTGACTCCAGCACTGTTGTTCTTAAGGACGTACCCTATTTCATCACGAAAACAAAAACTTGTTCCTTGCTCCTCCTCTGCTCAAAACACTGCAGTTTCTCTCCCTTTCTTACTTACAACGAAAGTTCATACTGCAGCTACAGGGCATTATGCTTTTTATTTCCAGACTGCCTCTCAGATGTCCTACTCACTCCCTCACAATGGCCTCCTTGCCATTGTTCCTCAGGCACGTGACACATGCTGCCATCTGGAGCCTTGACACTGGAGGTCCTTGCATCTCTCTGTAATCTCACTTGCCTCACATCTTCCGTCGTTGCTCAGACTTCAACTCACTGAGGTCTAGCCTGAACCTCTGTATTAAATAGTGCAACCTCCACCCCTCACCTCCTGCCCTCCCAGTTCCTTCTACCCTTACATGTTTTCATGTTTTCCCTATTTTCCTTCATAGCACATATTATTTTCTACTATATCCCTGT
Source organism: Ailuropoda melanoleuca (assembly GCF_002007445.2). Classification (NCBI taxonomy): domain Eukaryota; kingdom Metazoa; phylum Chordata; class Mammalia; order Carnivora; family Ursidae; genus Ailuropoda; species Ailuropoda melanoleuca. The sequence goes on along the minus strand of NC_048221.1, from coordinate 76,399,051 downwards.
ATTACTCATTTTAATAAGTTTAACGATTGCCACCTGCCTCTCTGCAGAACGTGATATGCACAAGAACAGGTATCTTTGACAGTGTTGTTTCCTTGCTTATCCAGGTACCTGGAACAGTGCTGTCTTAGTTCAGGCTGCTATAGTAATTACTATAGACTGGGAGATGTAAACAGCGAACGTCTACTTCTCACAGTCCTGGATGCAAGGAAGTCCAAGATCAAGGTGCTGGCAGACTCTGTTCTGGTTGGTAGTTGTCAATCTTCTCATTCTACCCTCACTGTGGAGAGCAGAAGGAGAGAGCAAGCTCTTTTGTCTCCTCTTACAAGGGGAATAATCCTATTCATGACTTAATCATTCCCCAAAGATCCTACCTCCTATTACTCTTACATCAGGAGTTAGCATCCCAACATACGAATTTCAAAGGGACACACTGAGTCCATAACAAGTGCCTTGCACATAGAACGTTCCCAATAAATGTATTGAGGATCTGAGCTGGGATATTTTTCATCTTCTTCCCCTACTAACTACTTTTTCTCCTCAGAAGAAATGGCATTAAGCACTAGCTGAATGACTTATGGACAAGGTAAAAGAATACAAACATTGATATCTAGCTGTATAACAGCAGCCCATAAAGAAAAAGAAATAATTTCATATTTTAATCTCCTCTTACAATGCTTTATCTCTCATAACTTATTAGTTCATTGCTTCAGTGATTTCCTAGATTGCTTCTTAGAGCTGGGAAGAGCCTGAGGGTTTTGAGGTAACTTGTTCCAAAAATCCCAACTTTGGGAGATTTGGAGGGTTGTGAACCAAATGCATGTCACGTGGGTTTTGAATTTGAATGCCTCTAGATGAAACTTCTTGTCAAAGCCGTCTTTTGTCTTAATCCACCCTGACCCACTAACTTTGGCATCTGACCCCAAAACATATTTAATTACATTGCCTCTAATACACCTTCTTTATTTTATGGAAGAGAAAACAGACAAGTGGTGAAGTGAGTTGTCTACAATGAAATGATGACTTAGTGCAATTTTTTCTGATGGGGAAAAAATCCAATATTGTGGAAGCATTTGCCGATCAATTAGAGCAAAGATTAATTAGAAAATGTTATTATTTCTGTCCTTTTAAATCACTTTTTTATTGAATTCCTTAACACCCATAAAGTGGCTCATTGTTTGTGGTCAGGTAGGCTCAAATATGGTGTGTTCTGTTTCAGTATCATAAATTACTTCTAAATGGTCCAGGATGTACAGAAGCTTCCGTTAAACTTTATGCAGGGAAAAGTAGATGACTCACTCATTATTTACTCTTGTGTCAATTCATTTGTGGTGAAAACCCTATTCAAAGTTGAAATATTTTATTTACTGGCTATTCGTGTTACTTTTTTGAAAAAGGAGCATATGATGTAAGTAACATGGGATGGGGAGTAACATGAAGGAATGAGAGCAATACCATTTCATATGTCTAGGAAGAATATAATATTGGCCAAAGGCCAGGAAACTTTTGCTTCCTAGTCAGAAAACTATCTTATTGCTATTTTGAACCATATTGATTTGATGATCTGTTTAAAGAAAACTTTCATGGGCATATTTTCTTTCAATTAATTTAAAAATGCAAAACAACATTTTTCAAATGATATCTTCTTCTGGTGGATTGAGTAATAGAAAATATCCTTTTTGGTGAGTTTATTTTTTAGTGCTGAGGTAATTTCTAAGTTTTGTAACCACATAGGGAGCCCATCATTATATTAGCAGTAATTTTTACATTAATCTTTATGAACGGTGGTAAATATTTTTTCATGTTCAACGAGCCTTAGACGCTATAAAATACATTTATACAGTAAAGTACTTCTCATATTATTCCAGCTCTTTCTGTGTATACAGAAAATATTAATTAAATGTTTCTGCTTCTATTAAAAGCATGTGGAAGATAAGAATTTCCACATGAATAATCAGAATGAGATCTGTTCTTCTAATTGATTTAAATTCTCTTTGCTGAAAGTAGTGAACAATTACTGACAATCTCCCCAATTTCATTTGTCAAAATTCTGAGAATGAGTCAACATTTTAATATATTAAGTGTTGGAAAATTCTGTAAGGTGCATATAGCACCAGGGAGATCCTCATTAATAAGCTGAAGTGCAAAAATCACTCTCTATTTGTGAATGTATGGTCTGACATATTTATGTTACTGTAATTATAATGCTGTCCTTCATAATTGAAGATAATGCTATCAGTTCAATAAAAACAAGAAGCACATGGTAAAGACTTGTCCTACACTAACGTTTTATTTATACAATGTGAGAGTATCTCAGGTCTAAGAAGAGCTTGTGACATCTTCTGGTCTTTTAATAATTAAATGAGACAACTAAACCAAATCCTGTATCAAACCCTACAGAAGACTCTTCTAGTGAATCTTCCTTCTGTATTAAAATTTTCATTAAACATTTCTACACAGATGTCAAATATTTTGTTATGGGAAAGGCTCTTTTAGTATTCTAGTAGAATGAATGTATTTACAAAATATTTTTCTGTCTTTTTTTGGCATTAGTCAAACTGTCAGTAAATGAAGGAGTTTCAATCATGCATTGATCTCTAAATGAACAGGTACTTCTGTGTGCATGTGTAAGCATGTGTGTGTCACTTGGATCTTTGAGGGGTGCAGATGCTCAGATGTAGTTAGGGGTACAGAAAGTTGTTCAGGGGTAGGAGCTGTGAAAGATAGAAGAGGAAAGAAGCAAGATGGGTCAGGGAGGTAAGCCTCAAACTCTGGTACAGATCTGATCATCTCTCAGCCGACTGTGGAAAGCTCTGCAGCTAAGATTGTTCCTTAGAGGACCTGGTTGGGTAGAAATGACCAGGTCCCAATATCTTCAGCATCCCCACCTCACCGCCATGCTTAGTCATTTTCTAGGGGCTGCCCAGAGAGCATGGTCTCAATAGAACCTGAAAATGATCATTGTTGGGGGTTATCACCCAACTCTATTCCTTGCAGCTGAATATTGTGTTGTCGAAGGGACTGCTGAGTGACATACAGCAACTGAACACCTTCATGGCAGCTTCAGTATTTAATCACTTTGTGTGCATATGTTTATGAGTAAATATGTTTATGTGCAAAATATGCCATGTATGTTTATTTATTTTTATTTACTTGACAGTGGGTGGGAAAGGAGAGAGCACAAGCAGAGGGAGCAGCAGCCAGAGGGAGAGGGAAAAGCAGGCTCTCCACTGAGCAAGGAGCCTGATGTGGGGCTTGATCCGAGGACCCTCAGATTGTGACCTGAGCCAAAGGCAGATGCTTAACCCACTGAGCCACCCAGGTGGCCTGCCATGTATGTTTAAATGTGAAATGTTTATATAATTTGCAGTGGTATCTTAGACCCAGTATGATCGATCTTTAAAGTTTGTAGATTTTTCTGAATGGTTTAAGAATTTTATGTCAAAATAATTTTGAAAAATCAAATAACTATACCTGTCAAGCTAATGCGCCATGTGAAGTTCAGACTGATTAGATGGCTTTTTCTCTGGTTAACTATAAGCACTGGTGCCTTTGTAAGGTCATCAAGTAAAGTTTGTACTGATGTATATTCTTTTTTTTGAATGAGAAAAATATAAGTTGTGAGGGATTGATGAGTTGTGATGCATAATGTAAATAACCTGATACTTTACAACCTTAGGAAATATTGATCCTATAACCTTAGAAGTAATTCATCTCTCAACTCCTGATGACTAAGAAAAAACAGCTTGCTATAAAAAGCAACACAGTTTGTATCAAAAATTATTCTCGATATTATATTTCCATTTTCAAGCCTTCATCCAGTGAACATGCCTAATAAATGTCATGTTCTGTGTCGGGGACTTTTTAGGTGATATTCTTTGCTATTCTATTCTGCCCTTAGATGTTGGCAATACAAGCTTCTTTTTTTTTTTAAGATTTTATTTATTTATGTGACAGAGAGAGAGAGAGAGAGAGAGAGACAGCCAGCGAGAGAGGGAACACAAGCAGGGGGAGTGGGAGAGGAAGAAGCACTCATAGCGGAGAAGCCTGATGTGGGGCTCGATCCCAGAATGCCGGGATCACGCCCTGAGCCAAAGGCAGACGCCTAACAACTGAGCCACCCAGGCGCCCCAATACAAGCTTCTATGTTTTGTTGCAATCCCTGTTCAAAAGCCATGCCTCCACCTCGTCTGAAGCAGCAGACCACATTGTTATCTTCTCTGCTTTTAAAAAAAAGAGTAGTTATTCCCATGGGACATTATATTCAGTCGCTATTTATTTATGTGTTTATTGTAAAAGATCGCATGCTCTATAAGGGCAGAGATTTTGCCTACATTGAATGATCTTATACCCCCAGTCTCTATAATAGGGCATGACATTATATAGTAGTCATTCAAAAAATATTCATTGATGGATGGATATTCACTGTATGGATGGATGATAAAGTAATGAGGAACCAGATGAAAATGTTGAGTGGTCTCCACCTATTCCTCAAAAATATGATTGTGCCTGTGTAAAGGCAGGAGTTTACCCACACCTGGGTGTATGGTACATTCCCAATTCACGAGAAACTGTAACATCATGAGCTAAAAATGGATATTTTCCCCAATAATACACTTAGTTTAGCAAGACAGGTTAAAGAGAAAAAGTGTTTTTCTAACTTAGGCATGTGATTTCATGAGAGTAGCAATCTGTTTTAAGCAGCCATTACTTCAAATAATGACTAATTAGTTTTTATAGAAACCTCTTTCTCTTCTTCTAAACATTTGAGAGTCTTTCAAACAGTATAATGGCACAAAGTCATTGAGTCTCAAAGTCTTCTGTGAAATTGCATAATTAAATATTATATATATATATGTATATATATATATATATATGAATAAACACAGTCAATTCTATTCATGTTCACTCGAAAGTGAAGGAAGAGCAGACAGTGTGGCCTGTGCATTTTACCTGGTGTTCTGTGCTTTATGGTCAGTCTGGTAATCATGAGGCATCTCATCAATAAGGCTAAAATTAGTATTGATTTCAACTTGCTATTTTCCTATTTCTCCTGCCTCTGCAGCAGCAATATAGGAGATACTCTTTTCTCCATGTCATCATATCATGGTTTGCTTGGCCTACTTTTGCATTTACTATTGTAAGATAGAAGTATGGATCTTTCAATAAATCACTCATATTTTCCCTAAATAATCAATAGTTACTGACAGATCATCTCCCTGGCTAAAAGTTATGACCTCAAGGAAGCTATAGAATACCTTTTCCAGAATGAGAAATCTAAGCCCCTGAGGAATAAAATACTGACTACATATACATATGTGCTATATTTTTGCTAAACTGGGGTTAAAATATGTAAATTTTGCAATAGTTTGTTCAAGCTTTAAAGATCTACTCTCTTAGTATATTCCTTAGGTTGAAGTAAGAACAATAACCACAGTGAAAAGAAATCTAATTATTAGCAGTTTGTGTTTTGTGCACAATACAATAAAACAGAAATCAAAGACCATTCTGTCTCACTAAGGAAATGGTATGTAGACCATTCTTATTTCAGAATGGAGCTGTTATGAACTATAATGTGATAATTAAATGAATTTTCCAGTGCAGAATTATGTTCATGTTGTTGTTGTTTTAATTGTTCAGTATAAATGGGGAAAAAAATTCCTGAACATAACGCTTTAGGAAGAACCAAAAATTCTGATACAGTAGTCACAGTCACACTCATGCAGGCTGACAAAATGCCAGATATATTTGATCTCAACTTTCAAATATGGATGAATGCTGAATACCATTAAAGAGTAGCTAAAGACAAGTATGGCCTGACAAATCATACAAACAATCTACATTTTTCATAATCTAGGTTAAACTTTGAAATGAATAATAATTTCTTCAGTGGCCACCATTAAATTTAAGAAGTCTGTTTCTATCTCTTATTTCATCTTACGATTACAATGTACAACTTAAGCAGTAGTCTTCTATACTCTATTTACTCAGTGCTTGGTTCCTCGAAGGCAAAGATACTGTCCTTTCCAAGTTCTTTGAAGTACACGGTACTTTTTTTTTTTTTTTTTTTTGGTTAGGCTAGAGATTCACTTCACCACCTTTTCAACGGATTCTAATTAACGATATAATATTGCTTGCCTGTAGATCTCTCTCAGTTACCAAAACAGGCAGCAAGCACTCTTTAAAATTAGATAACTCAAAAGATAAAGGAGCATTATATTTACAAGTTCCAAACCCTGCCCAATGCATACATTTGTGTTTGATATACAAATAAACAGCCTCTCTATGAATGTGAAATCTTTAGGTTATAATATGAGCATTAAAATACATAGTAAAAATAGTAAATGGAAAAAAATAGTAAAAAAGTTATGCAGTATATTTTAAATACTTATAAATTGGATTTATTCCCAAGATATTACACATTTAGATTTTTATTTTCTGAAAGCAGCTGATAGAAAAGACTCAAATGAGGGGCACCTGGATGGCTCAGTCAGTTAAGCATCTGCCTTTAGCTCAGATCATTATACAGTGAGCCTTCTGTCCAGCTCTCTGCTCAGCGGGGAGCCGGCTTCTCCTTCTGCCTACCACTCTGCCTGCTTGTGTTGTCTCTCTGTCAAATAAATAAATAAAAATCTTAAAAAAAAAGACTTAAATGTACAAGAAGGAATAACCTGGCATGATATCCTAAATGCTGTATTTTACTAAGTGTATATTATAATTGTATGCAGTTGTTACACTTATGAATGTTTTATAAAATTTATTATTTATAATTTTTCATAGTATTTATATTTTCTGAAGTTTGCTTAAAGTGTAATTTAAGAATGTAAATTAATTATCCTCTACTTAATTCAAATGCATATAGCAATTACATAGATACATTTGAATGTTAAAATTTCATATATTTATTTCTGGAAAGAACATACAAGTTACATCATAGTCTTTTCTTATTTTGAATTTGAGGCTAATAAAATTGGAAAGGATGTTATTGCCAGAAATTATTTTTCATTTGTTTTGATGGAATTCAATTGATTTATGATTTGTCTGAACGTAAGGATGTTTATTGAGCATTTGCTATGTGTGTAGAGGTCAATGACAGGTAGAGTGAGATTGCTGAGGAAAGGAGAACATGGTTACTATCTTTAAGTAAACATAATACATGCAAGTGTGCATAAAAAAAACACATAGGAATAGAGTGCTTTGGATGTTCTGAAGAGAGCAATTCAACAGACTTCCTGACGAGGGGCACATCTGATATGAGCCAATTCGAAATCTTGGTGGGATTCTAAACACATTAAAGAGTAGTTATAGAGACTTATAGTTCACATTCAAATTCTTTATCAGTCCTCACATTTCCAGAGTGATTCTTTTTTTATTGAAAGAGTGAAAAATGATCAAGTTGTGGCTACATGTAATGAAAATCATGGACTTTAGGCTACAGTATCTGATTGGTAAAGTAGAATGCCGATTAGATACATTATAATCTGATGTTTCCAAACAACAAGTATGTGTTTCCGTGTTGTGACAATCATAAAAAGATTAAAACAGGAAAGCAAACTCTGACAACAGGTAGTTATCAAATTTGTCAGGTCAAGAGAAGCCATTTCTTAATCAGAGTATGTACATAGTGATTTGTGCTAATTATCATATGAAAATTAAGCAAGACTTAAGTCACAGAATTAAAATAGAGTACCTGTGTTATTGTTCTGATTTTGTGTGATTATTGAGAGTACATTGTTAGGGCAATTAGGAATCTGCTCTTCTCAAAACAGAATTTGTTATAAAATTCGAGGAACGTTATACTTTTTTTTTTTTCTGAAGGTAATCATGGATTGCAATTACTACACTTCAAGATTCTCTGCAGAAGGAAAGAGGGAGGAGAAAGAGAGGGTGCAGGGAGGGAGAGAGGAAGAGAGGGAGGGAGAAAAGCGACAATTGTGTAGTCTGTTTTAACTCTCCCAGTTACTTGGTTAATTTTACATTCTCCATCCACCCCATTTGTATTCCTTCTGTTCTAATCTCTCGCACATCCACTGCTTTCTTTACCGTTCATAATGTCCTGAGAACCCTGGGCTGTTCTTTCTTAGTACTGAATATGCTGTGTGACCTCGGCCAAAGTGAAATCAGAAGAAATAATGAATTTCAGTTTCTTCTGAACTTTCCTTACCTTCTAGTCCATATATTCTTTTTATATCTTGACCATCCCTCCTCTTTCTTTTTCACAATTTCTAAAGGTTTTACCTGTCCTTTAATGTTTGGGGGTAATATTTATACAGTTTTTCTGGAAGATCTATAATTCAAGAAAGAGTTGAGGCAGTTTTGACTTTTGCAGGGAGTAAAGAAATAGAGGAGAGTACAGATGCCATTCTGAGTGCTCTTCTGGCTGCATTCTGACAGATTTTTCAGGGTTCTCTCTTTCTGCCCAGCCACTTTTGCCACCATACTTGTTTTGAGGAGTTGGGAAGACAGATGCTGTTATTTCCCAGTGTAGGGATGGCGGCGACCAACAGAAAACTTAATGGCCAAATAATTTGTTTAAAAAACAAAACAATACAAAACACTGGCTATATATTCTTGGGCCTTTTTTTACATTTTTTCCTTAAAAGGTAAAATGGATGTTTCTGTTTTGTTTTTCTTTGCAAAGAGGAAAGATAAAGTGTTAAGTTTTTTTTGTTTTTGTTTTTTGTTTTTTACTATTTTTTACTATGTTTAAATTATGATTTGCTACTGAGCCCCTTGAGTCTATTCCTTAAACACCCAAACACCTCATACTGGTGACTAAGTCTCATCTTTCTTCTCACCGTTAGCATGAATTTAATGGGTAATACACAATAGCAAAATTAAATATATGATAGTTACTGACTACAGGCATACCTGTTTTATTGTGCTTTCCTTTATTATACCTCACAGACATTGCATATTTTACAAATTGAAGATTTATGGCAACTCTGTGTCAGGCAAGTCTGTCGGCATCATTTTTCCAATAGCATTTGCTCACTTCATGTCTCCGTGTCACATTTTGCTAATTTTCACAATACTTCAAATTTTTCATTATTACATTTGTTATGCTGATCTGCAACCAGTGATCTTTGATGTTACTATTGTAATTGAATTGCTCCTGTATAAGACAGTGAAATTAATCTGTAAATGTTGTGTGCGTTCTGACTACTCCACCGACTAGCCATCCCTCTATCTCTCTCCCTCTCCTTGGGCCTCCCTATTCCCTGAGTCACAGAAATACTGAAATTAGGTGAATTAATAACACTACAGTGGCCTCTAAGAATTCAAGTGAAAGAAAGAGTCACATGTCTCTTACTTTAAATCAAAAGCTAAAAATTACTAAGCTTAGTGAGGAAAGCATATGGAAGGCTGGGATAGGCTGAAAAATAGGCTTTTTGTACCAACCAGTTAACCAAGTTGTGAATGCAAAGGAAGAGTTCTTGAAAGAAATTAAAAGTGCTACACCAGTGAACACAGCAATGGGAAGAAAGCAAAACAACTTTAACGCTGCAATGGAGAGAGTTTTAGTGGTCTGCATGGATCAGAGCAGTCATAGCATTCCTTTAAGTCATAGTGTAATCCAGAACAAGGCCCTGACTCTCTTCAATTCTATGAAGGCTGAGACAGGCTAGGAAACTGCAGAAGAAAAGTTTGAAGCTAGCAGAGATTGGTTCATGAGGCTTAGCAAAAGCGGTCCTCTGCATAAAATAAGTATGTAGAGTGAAGCAACAAGTGCTGATGTCAAAGCTGTAGCAAGATATCCAGAAGATGTAGCTAAGATAATGAATAAAGGTGGCTGCACTAAAAAACAGATTTTCCATGTAGAGCAAATAGTCTTCAGTTGGAAGAAGATGCCATCTAGGACTCTGATAGCAAGAGAGAAGTCAGTGTCTGGCAAAAAAGCTTCAAAGGACAGGCTCACTCACTTCTTAGGGGCCAGTGGAGCTGTTGACTTTAAGTTGAAGCCAATGATTATTGTCCATTTTGAAAATCCTAGGGCCCTTAAGAATTATAATAAATCTGTCTGTGCTGGTATAAATGAAACAGCAAAGTCTAGGTGACAGCACATCTGTTTACAGCATAGGTCATTGAATATTTTAAGCCCATTGTTGAGACCTACTATTCAGACAAAGATCATTTTCAAAGTATTACTTCTCACTGACAGCACACCTGGTCACCCATGAGCTGTGATGGAGACATGCAGTAAGATTAGTGTCGTTTTCATGCTTGCTAACAAGCATTCATTCTCCAGCCCAGGGATTAAGGAGTAATTTTGACTTTCAGGTCTTATTATTTAAAATACATTTGTAAGGCTATAGCTGCTAAAGATGGTGATTCTTCTGATAGATCTGGATAAAGTGAATTGAAAAACTTCTAGAAAGAATACCCCATTCTGGATACCAGTTAAGAATGTTTGCGATTCATGAGAGAAGATCGGAATATCAATATTGACAGGAGTTTGGGAAAAGGTGTTTCCAGCTCTTACGGATGACTTTGAGGGGTTCAAGACTTCAGTGGAGGAAGTAACTCCAAACATGGTGCAAATACGAGAATTAGATTGAGAAGCAGAGCTTTAAATGGGACTGAATTGCTGCAATCTCATGATCAAAATTTAACAGATGAGAAGTTGCTCCTTAGAGATGAGCAAAGAAAGTAGTTTCTTGAGATGGTATCTACCCCGGTGAGGATGATGTGAAGATTGCTGGAAAACAATGAAAGGTTTAGAATATTAAGCAAACTTAATTAACAAAGCAGTGGCAGGGTTTGAGAGGATTATCTCCAATTTTGAGAAAAGTTCTACTGTGGGTAAAATGGTGTCAAACAGCATCACATGCTACAGAGAAATCTTTATTATGAAAGGAGGAGTCAGTTCATGCCACAGACTTTAATGTTGTCTCATTTTAAGAAACTGTCACAGCCTCCCCAACCTTCATCAACCACCACAGTGATCAGTCAGCAGCTGTCAGCATTGAGCCAAGACTCTGCACCACCAAAAAGGTCTCAACTTACTGAAAGCTCAGATGAAGGTTAGCACTTTTTAGCATTCTTTTTATATTAAAGTATATACATTTTTTAAGGATAACACTATTATATACTTAATAGACTGCAGTACAGTATAAACATAATTTTTTGTAGACATAATTTATGTATGCACGGAAACCAAAATAATTCATTCGACTTGTTTTATTGTCATATTTGCTTTATTGTTGTGGTCTGGAACCAAACCCGCAATATCTCTGAGATATGCCTGTATTATAAAGAAATGTATGCCTAATTGCAAGCTCCAAGGTATACCTCTGGACGGAATTCTGATCATTTTAACTCGTAGATATTAAAAGGCCACCAAATGGCTTGAGACATTTTCCAAAAGCTTCTTTTATTTCAGAATTCTACCCTTTTCTTAGAATTGTATCACAGAATTTGTTACTCATTATTTTTAGGGCAGGAGAATATTTCTGAGCTTTTAACTATTCTGAGAATTTACAAATTCTGTTAGCTTTCTCACTAAAATAGGATTCAGTAGCATATTATGTATCTGCCCCTGACATTCTCTGAAAATGGTTAAGTGCTTAGCTTTTAGATAGGACTTTGATAATCTAAAATAAATAAATAATAAATAAATAAATAAATAAATAAATAAATAAAGACTGGATCAATTAGAGGAGAGACTTGGGATTTTCTTTCCTGACACCAGAACTCTATTTAGTGGTGGAGAACAATCTAGCAAAAGTGGAGTGGTCAAATATCTCTAGGATGCTAAAAATATAAATTTGAATAAAATGAGGCTAGTAGCATTCAGTTTTAAATAATTTTATTAATTTTGTAAGAAAAATATGTTCACTAACTATAACAAGTACCCCTTAAAGCCCCTAATTTCTACCAATTCCTCATCTCAGTTTTGGCATGTGCTGAATATTTTTTGAAGTTCAACTTACTAATCTTTTTCTTGAGGAAAAACATGTAGATATACAAGGCCAGTGATGTACATATTAGAGGGACCCGTACTTGTGAATTGACGATTCAGATTAATAACCCTCATGTGTTTCTTCGGATATTTTAGACCTTAGGTTTTCCAAAGAACAATATAGCTAGAGACAAAAACAAACAAACAAAAACAACAAGCAAAACAAAACAAAACCCAAAAACAACCACCAAAAAAATTGTGTTCTTAAAGGATATTTAAAACTTGCCTGGCAGAATATGAGCAAATGTCTTATGACTGTTCAGTGGGCTTACTGTTTCTTAGATGGACATATTGTCTGTTTCACACAAACACTCCTACCCAACCACTCAAGTGACTATTGATAGAACATGGACTTTAATAATCTAATTTGTTTCCTAGCAGCATTTAACTTCCCTTGGGCCTTCAAAATCATATTCATATTTTTTTTCGGTTGGTAATTCTCTGCATCTTGAGTCTTATGAGATTTTTGTCCAATTTATTCTGTGTTTAATTCTGTGCCAAAATAAAGATTTTCTTTTTTAAAAAAATTAGAAACATTTATTTAAATAGGAGCTAGGGTATTATAGAAAAAAAATTAAACATTTGGGTCTCAGAATTTTCCAGAGCTTTATTTAAACCATTTTTTCTTTTGCCTTCCAAATGTGAACACATTAGACGAAAATTTCACAATATATGTTCCAGAATAGGAAGTAAGTTTCTATATTTCCCACCTCTGTCCCTTTCATTTTTCTAATTTCTGTATTCTTTCCCCTTTATCTAGCCATCCATAAAAGTGTTTGGATAAACACCTTTATATGTAGTTTCACATTAATTAAGTCAGCAGTATATGTTTGTTATACTCCCCAGTAGATTACTTAAAGGGAAGTTCAAAAATGGTTTTAGCGGTCTATAAAATGATCAAATAAAAATTTCTGTATTAGTTATAATCAAAACCAGAAGCTTAATCCAAACCAAATTACAGAGTTCTTTATATTTAGTCTGTGGGTTGAATTCCCTTATTTTATTTTGTGCTTTATTTTCCCCTTAAAGAGTTATTTGAGGAAAGACAATTTTTTAAAATACATTTATAACTCCAATCTTTTCAGACTAAACTAAATGGTTTAGACAAAGGGTGTGTGTCCGTGTGTGTGTAATATACACATATATAATGATATATCTGTGTGTGTATAATTTATCAATTTATGGACACATTTACAATTTGTTTGTAATTTAGACATTCTGAGCAAAATGACATCCATAAACTTTCCCAAGAGTTCTTGATGTAGATTATGTCCTAATTTTATCATCAAACATATTTAAATAGAAAAAAAAAACTATTTTCTTTCACATTGAGCCCATCCTGGGGATTATTAATGATGCTCACTGCTGGTTTCAGTAGGTATGTTCTTCAAGTCTCCTGGGACAGCTTCATTTTCATGTGTCAAGTTTTGTGTACTTCGAGACCAAGGGGGTTTTATCTTGGAAGTTTTCACTACAGAGCCATTATAACCCTTTGATCAGTTTTCCTTATTCTAATATAAAATAGTTGTTGAAAACAAACATATAGATAGGTATTGTTGTTTTTATGTTTAAAATAAGATTGTTGGCAGAGTTGGCTTTACTCGTATTTTCATTTTTTGTAATTTATAGTTAGGAAGCTTAACTGTTTCAACACCTCATTTTGATTTTAAACATGTGTATTTAAGACATAACTTTCTTGACTGGTAATAAATGAGCCATTGGTTATAGTTAGTAATGTCTATGTATTAGGATGTCACAGCAGACCAGAAAAGATAGTACATACTGTCACATCTAGGATGATAAATTTTACAAAACTGTGCTGCATAAAGATGAGCCCTTTCGTGCTACCTTGCAGGGTTGCTATAGTTACTGAGTGTTGCTTTATGGGAATTTCACTTTTCTTGGTAATATTAGATACTGAACCCAGAGTCTTATTTTATATTGTTCTTAAATCTCTTCTTTGAAAATAACCTCCTTTGTAAAAGAGCTGAATTATTTTTATGATCTTTTTTTTCTTTTTTCCACAAATAAATTATTTCAAATAAAGCAGAGAACAAAAACATTGAACATATGTTTTCCTTCCAGACATTGAGTATCAGAGAGAATTTTTTTGCCCCCACTAATTACTGTTTTTCACTTTATAGAAAAAAACTAGTATTGTATTTTTTAAAAGGCAATAGTTCTCAGCTGGAAAACCCCATTTAATGGGTACTATTAAAACTAGTATGTTTCTGTTATCCCAACTTAGTATAAGGCTGGGTTGTATGTTCCCATGAAAAGTGGATTTCAAACTGTCATAGAATTTCAAGTTTCTATGAGATATTACTGCATTTTTATTGAAAGACAATGTGGTCTTAGAGAACTTAATTCATATTCACCTCCTACAAGGTATGTCAGGTACTCGGGCTCCAAGGCATGAATATATTCTCCAACTATATGCCTAATCCAGTTTCCACTCTTGGTATAGAGGGATATAGGAAACATATTCTCCACATTCAAGGTATTCGTAGTTTATGTGGAAGGAATAATGAACTTCTGTCTTTTCTGGATATGTAACCAAATGGTGCTAATAACCCTATCAGAACATTCATATATTTTAGTAGTATTATAACTGCATTGTGTTATCTACAGTGCAGCAAATTTCTTGTTGGTAGGATTATCTTTTCCTTATCTCCATATCTTTCCATTAAGTGTGATTAGGTCCCTTATACTGAGAATATGTTCAAAAGAACTTCAGCAATAACACAAAAACCAGTGAACTAAGAGGTTGTGTCTGTACATGGCAAAATGTTATTGTTATGATTGCTATAATAGCTAATATATATCGAGTGAAATGCTTTACCTGAGTTACCTTGCTAAATTATTTAATCCTTACTTTATGGAGTAGATTCCATGTTATGTTATAAGTGTGTACATTTCACCAATGAGGAGTCTGAGGCTAAGAGAGGTAAAGTTGCTTGTCCAGAGTTACAGTTATTAAGTTCAGAGATTTTAAATAATAACAGGAACTAGAACTTTGCATCTTAAACTGTAGAATAAGATAGGGTAGGTTCACAGATAATTTTAATAATTTTGATAACATGATAAAAAGTAAAAGTGACATCAGCAAAATGGTGGATTGGGTGGCTCCAGGCTCTCATCCCCGCAAAAACAGCAAAACACAGCAATGAAATGTCAAAACCAAACTTTTCAGCTCTGGAAAATTCAGAGGTTTAAAGCAACCAAGTGAATGCTGAATTATGAATATACATGTGGTCAAAATAAGTACATTAATGCATGTAATGCACCACATTAATAGAACAAAAGGGAAACAAATGATCATTTCAACTGATGCTGAAAAGGCTTTTGACAAAATCCAACATCCTTTCATGATGAAAAACACTCATAAAATAAGAAAAGAAGGGACTTTAGCATGATAAACATTTTAGAAAATCACCCAGTTATCGTTACACTCAAAAGTAAAAGCTTTCCACTTAAGATTAGGAAAAGACAAGGATACCCACTTTCACCACTTCTGTGTATTATTGTACCAAAAGTTCTAACAAGGTAAATTAGGGAAAAGAAATAGATCCAAATTGGTAAGTGAAATTATGTCTATTCATAACAAAACTTTGCTGAAAAAAACTAAAGACCTATGTAAATGGAAAGTTGTCCTGTATTCTTGGGTAGAAAGACTTACTCTCACGGATTCAGTCCTTATCAAGGAATTTTACAGAATCCTTATGAAAATCTCAGTAGCTTTTTTCCCCCTAGAAAAGAAAAAGCCTATCCTAAAACCCTGTGGAATTGCAGGGTTCACAAATAGCCGATCCCACCTTAGAAGTCAGAGTGCTCCATGTTTTTTAACTTCAAAACTCACTACAAAGCTTCAGTAATTAAACCAGCGTGTTACTGGCACAAGGACAGAAATTTAGATAACTCATGGAACAGAATTGAAAGTCACCTACATCTGGTCAACTAATTTTTGACAACGGTGTCAGTATCATTCATTCAGTGGGGAAATAACAGTCTCTTCACAAATGGTGGGAACATTGCTGGATTTCCACACACAGTATTTGGTGCTGTATACAAATATATTAAAAAATCATTTCAAAATGAATCACTGGCCTAAATAAAAGAACTAAAACTATAAAACTCTTAGAAGGCAAGTTTTCATGACCTTGAATTTGGCAGTGAGTTCTTAGGTATGATGACAAAAGGCTGAACAAAAGAAGGAAAAAAAAACCAAACAAACATAAATTGGCCTTAATATTATAAACAGTGGATAAGAGGAGGTTATCAATAAAATGATAATGGTAGGGACATCTGGGTGGCTCAGTTGGTTAACTGTCTGCCTTTGGCCCAGGTCATGAGGGATCAAGCCCCACATTGGGCTTCCTGCTTAGCAGGGAGTCTACTTGTTCCCCTCTGTCTCCCCCACCCCGACTTGTTCTCTCTCTCTCAGATAAATAAATAAAATCTTAAAAAAACTAAAAAATAAATAAATCAAATGATAATAGTAGTTGCCAGAGGTGGGGGTGGGGAGATGGGTGAAATGGATGAAGGTGACCAAAAGCTACAAACTTCAGTTATTAGATAAATAAGTTCTGGAGATATAATGTACATCATGGTGACTATCAACACTATATTGTATATTTGAAAATTGCTAAGAGTAAATCTTCGAAGTTCTCATCACACACAAAAAATTATAACTATGTGAGGCAGTGGATGCTAACTAAATATATTGTGATAATTTTATAACATATACATATATCAAACATTTATACTGTATTCCTAAAACAAATGCAGTGTGTATTGTCAATTACATCTCAATGAAATGGGGGGGGAAGTAAGAACATACTGCAAAATGATAGAAAATATTTGCAAATCGTGAATCTAAGAGTTTAATATCTGGAATATATAAAGAACCCCTAAAATGCAACAACAAATTCACAACTCAGTAAAATGTACAGAGGGCTTGAATAGACATTCCTCCATAGAAGACAGACAAATGGCCAATAAACACATGAAAAACAATGCCCAACATCATTAATTACTAGGAAAATACAAAGCAAAATGACAATGAAATATCATTTCATGCCTACTAGAATCTCTGTAGTACAAAAAAATGAAAAAATAACAGATAGTTGGAAGGGATGTGGAGAAATTGGAATCCCCTTACATTTCTGGTGGGAATGAAAAATGGTGCAGTTGCTGTGGAAAACAGTTTAAAAGTGGTGTACAGTTTGGTGAAAACCAAATACTTCCACTTATATTAAATATCTAGAATAGGCAAACTGAGAGAAACAGAAGTAAATTAAAAATTATTAGAGGCTGAAGGAGATTGAGGGAATGGGGAGTAGTTAATGGTTATAGAGTTTCTGTTTGGGTGATAAATACATTTTGGAAATATATAGTTACAATGATTGCACAACGTTGTGAAGGTAATGAATGCCACGAAATTGTACACTTAAAATAGTTAAGATGGCAAATTTTTATATGTATTTTCCCACAAAAGGAAACTTAAAAAGTAAGATAAATACTTAGAAGTAGTGAAAAATACTTTGGAAAGCAGAATTGCAGAAGGATGGAAGTATAGAATATTTTATCTCTACAAATTACCTATTTTAAGCCATTTATAAAAGTGATTTCTTATTTCAGATTTTCAAATTATATGAAATTATATGAAGAAAAAGTTAAATTATTCTCTCGAATCCCTGCTCACATGTATCCTGTCTCAAAACTGTATTGTACCTTCCACAATTATTACTGAAGATCTAAATACACATACACATATTCATTTTAACAAAAAGTGAGTCCTATAGTATGTATTGTTCTGAAACTTTTTTTTTTTTTTACCGTACCTTGCAGATATCTTTGGATATCTGTTTGTAGAGACTTATCTTATTCTTTTTTAGTTACCATAGGAGAGACTTTTCAATTTAGAATAATGTGGAGGGGTTACAGTTTGTCTTGTGTGGAAGAGCAGTGTGTGTATATTTGTTGAAAGTGGTAACATAAACCTGAGGTGCATTTTCAGAGCTTTCAGTAACTCCTGATTCACCCCCTCCCAAATCCAGCTCATTCCCCCTTGTTTTTTAAAAACAGGCTCCCTGAGGAGTGAGTGAGTGGTCTTCTCCAGCTTACACTTGTTTGAGAATGATTGCAAAGCTGATGACTTCTTTTAGAGCTGAGTCATAGATTCAGCAGACTTCCAGACATATGGTGAACAAAACTTCAGCTAAGCTAAGTCACAGTTGCTATTTAGTTGGTGCTACCTGGCTTCAGTGCTACCACATTGGAATAATCCTTAGATGCTTCACATGTGTTCAAGAATTCATGATTGGCCATAAGATAGTCAGATTTGATGTTACAAAATCTGAAATGCCTAAAACCCTCCACTCATCCAAATGAAAATCTGTAACGTTTCCTACATTGATCTAACCGTTTACCTTTTTAAAAAGACTTTTATTATTTATTTATTTGTTTATTTGAGAGAGAGAGAGAGAGAGACAGAGCACAAACAGGGGGGAGAAGGAGAAGCAGGCTCCCCCCTGAGCTGGGAACCAGATGTGGGGCTGAATCCCAGGACAGTGGGATCTCGACCTGAGCCAAGGCAGACTCTCAACCGACTGAGCCCCTCTCCCCACCGTGTACTGTTGTGTAACACAAAGACAAATCTACTTACAAAGATTCATTTTTTGTGGCATAGTATTTTATATCAGGTAATCTGTGAAAACGAGTATTTATCGAATATTAACTCTATTCCAATAGAAGTTTAAAATCCACATTTGAGAAATCAGATAATACTGAAAATATTATGAAATGAATATACATTCTAGAGGAAATAGGTACTTAATACTTCTAACAATTACATTATAGGGGGGAAAGTGGGTTCTTGATAAGCTAACGTTTGTGGTAAAGCCAGACAACTATTAATTTTCTACTTAAAATTATTTTTTAATTTCACTTACATTTTGGATAATAACATAGAGAAGAAAAGAATAGTCACTAGAAAGAAGGAATGGGGAGTAAAGAAAATTGTTTTTCTTATTTTGTGTGTGTGATTTGCTTTCTTAGATCATTGTGTTAGGATAATCTCTAGATTTTTGATTTAAAAATTCTAGAGATAGTTTATAATTTCACTATTTTGTAACTGTATTCTAGCAGAGATGTAGAAAAACCAATTATTTAATAGATAGGTTATCAGACTATATTTCTTCAAAAATAAATACAGTAATGACTTATTTTTTAGTAGAGGTTTGCAGTTGAAGTTGCTTTACTCCCAACATGAAAACTTTGAATGATATAAATAGATTTATTTGAAAGGTCATTCTTCAAATTTGTTTTAAGTCCTCATTTAGGTACTGTTAAATGTGCATTGGCATAGGAAAATTTGGATTGCTAGAAATCATTCCTGGCTTAAGATCAATTGGAATATAATCAAACAGCTTTGATTGATACATTGCTGAGAAATAACATTTATCGTACAATATGTCAGTTTTTACCTATTGCATAAAATAGGTGGCTGTGTTATTTTTCTAAGCGCTTTTTTCTTTAAAATTTTTTTAGTTTTTTGACTTGTAAATTCTTGCCTACTAGAGAAGCTAGTTCACACCATAAACTTACCCTTCCATAAGGTTTTTTTTAAAGATAGATTATTTATTTATTTATTTATTTATTTATGTATTTGAGAGAGAGAGAGCACATGTGCAAGAGTTGGGGGAAGGGGGAAGAGGGAGAGGGAGAAGGAGAGAAGCAGACTCCCCACTGAGCACAGAGTCGGACTCGGGGCTGGATACTGCGACCCCCAGATCATGACCCAAGCCAAAATCAAGAGTCCGACACTCAACTGACTGAGCCAACTAGGCACCCCTTTCCATAAGGTTTTAAAATAATACACTTTTATGATTTGTATTTACCTTTTAAAAAACGTTTACTTCTTATTGAAGTATAATAAGCACACAGAAAGATGAACCTATCAAAGTACGTAGTTTGGTGTATTTTTTAGAAACTGAGCACAGCCATACATCCAGCAAATGGGATAACATTCCTAGCACCTGGAAGCACCCCTTACTGTGTCTCCTCCAGGCTGTATACCTCCACCCCTAAAGATATCCAGCGTCTTGTGGATCTCTGAACAGACTGGTTTTGCCTGATTCTGAACTTTGCAAATATGCAGTCATCACAGCGTGCTCTTGTGTCTGGCTTCTTTGACTTAGCCTTACATTTGTAAATCGTCATTGCCATTGTAGGAGAGCATTCCTTGGATTGGCTAAATCACTGTTTATTTGTCCATTCGTTGTTGGTGGGCATTTAGGTACTGTGCACTTTGGGGCTACGATGCATAGTGATGCTGCGAACATTCTAATGAACGTCTTTTTGTCAGCATTTTCTGTTTAGTATAAGCCTGGAGTTTGGGTCATATGATCTGCAGATATTCAGGTACATACTACCAGTTTTCTCATAGTTGTACCAATTTACATTCTCACCAAAGGGCATGAGGGTTCTGA
Source organism: Ailuropoda melanoleuca (assembly GCF_002007445.2). NCBI lineage: Eukaryota > Metazoa > Chordata > Mammalia > Carnivora > Ursidae > Ailuropoda > Ailuropoda melanoleuca. The sequence continues at coordinate 76,378,600 of NC_048221.1, read as the reverse complement.
GTCCTCCACCTCCGTGTCAGCACTTCATAATTAAAGTCTTTTCCACTGTAGCCATTCAGATGTATGTGTTGTTACATTTAATGGTGGTTTTAATTTGCATTTTCTTAAAGACTAATGAAGTTGAATATTGAACACCTGCTTATTTGTTCATCAGCCCTTTGGATATTCACTGCAATACATTCGAATTTTTTGTTTATATTTCTATTTTATTGATTGCATTCTTTAAAACTGGTTTATGTATTCTGGATGTTACTCAAATGTTTTGTAAAAATCTCCTTTCACTCTTTTTACTTTTCATTTTTTCTTTTTTTTTTAAGTAGTTACCATACTCAACTTGGGGCTTGAACTCAAGACCCTGAGGGCAAGAGTCACATGTTCTACTGACTGAGCCAACTAGGCCACTCCTCTTTTTATTTTTTAAAGATTATTGTTTAATGATCAGAAATTCTTAATATTAAGGCAGTCTAATACATTATTTCTTTCTCTAAAAGTTAATATGCTGTGTTCTCTTTATGAAATGTTTGCCTACTTTAAGGCCATAAAAATATTTCATCTCCTTTGTTTTTAAAGGATATAGATGTTTGGGATCCTTATACACGCACACACACACACACACAAATTTCACATACAAATATTTTCATAGGGATATTCAGTTGACCTAGCACATTTACCGAAGAGATAGTCCTTTCCCTTTTGTATTACAGTATTTACTTTGTCATAAATCAAGTGAATATGTGTATGTGGTTCTATTTCTAGACACTCTCTTTTGTTTTCTTGGTCAGTTTGTTTAACTCTGTGTCAACATTATAATTCTTAATTACTATAGGCATATAATAGTGATATCTGGTGGGCACATCCTCTATCTTTGTTCTTTGCAATTGTATTAGCTATTTTAGGCACTTTGCATTTTGTTTGAGAATCAGCTTATCATATCTGCAAAATGTTTTGCTAGTATTTTGATTGGGATTGCATTGAACCTATAGATGAATTTGAGGAGAATTTACATCTTTATACTATTGAGTCTTACAGAACATGAACATGGTGTATCATATCACACTTTTAAAATTTGTAACAGAAATTATTTTAGATTTTTGTGTAAATGTCCTATGTATCTTTTTTAGATCGAGTCTTAAACATATGATATTTTTTGTGCTGTTCTAAATGATATTTTTAAACTTCATTTCTATTTGTTGCTAGTTTATAATGTCAGATAAAAATTGCACCTGACAAAATCAAAAAAGGCAAGGCATACTAGTCAAAGCTATTGCGATAGGTGAAAGAGGACAGAACACGTCTAAATTCAACTCTGCTGAAACAAAGTATGGGAGGGTTTTTAAGAGCTGGATTGGGAACATCATAGGCCATCTGTTTTGTTAATTGTCCTTACTTAATTAATGGAAAAGCAAACTTTCTCGTATCATCATAACTGGGGGTTTATTTACAAGTTGGAGCAAGATGCTCACCAAAGTCAGGCTTCTACCCTCATACAGATGGGGAAATAGGGGCAGTATCTTCCTTGATGATTACATCTCAAAGGGTTGGCTTTCAGGCCTTGAGAAAGACAGCCCTGAATTTTAAGTCTGGCAAGAAGCTTGAGAAAAAACTTACATCTCAAAAAGGCAAAGAAATAATTAAGATTTACAAATTTTGTAAAGTAAATTCTCTAAGAAAAGGGACTAGAGAGCCTTCTGTGGTTAGACCATCTGGATTCTTTTAGAGCAGAGATGAGAAGAAGGTCAGGGGCCTTGAGGCAGGAAGAAGTCAAGCTGAGGAAAATGTTAAGACTGCCTTAGTCAACAGAAATATGATTGGTTGTGCTACATTGACCTTATACTCAGCAACTTAGCCAAATTCATTCTTAATTTTAATAGTTTGTAAATCTTTGGATTGCTAAATATATAATCAGATTATATATGAATAGTGGCAGTTTTATTGCATCCTTCGTAATCTTATGCTTTTTTATTTCCTTTTCTTAATTTATTATACTGGGTAAGACCTCCAATAATATCATGAATGAAATTGGTGATAGAGGCATTCTTATTTTCAGCATTCCACTATTGAGTATGACCGTGTAGGGTTTTTTGGTCAATATTTTTTGTCATGTTAAGGAAGCTTCCCTGTAAGCCACAGATGTTTTAATTCCTATAAATTTCTATCATCTAAAATAATCAGAATAACATTAGATACTTCTCAACCATAAAATGAGTCTAATCAAATATTCCCTTAAAGTTTAAAATCTTAATATGAAAAGTTCTCATTGAAAGTTTATTCTTCTGTCATTCACTGTCTGCTAAAGAATATATCAGTTATTGTGACGATCAGTTCCAAAATTCAGTGGCTTAACACAGCAAAGTTTTATTTCTCACTTATGTGATGATAGTTCAGTGAAGGTTGGGAGGATATACTTATGGTGGGGATCAGACTGTGCTTTCCCCATAATTTAGGAACATAGATTCCTTCCATGTCATGGCCTTCACAGCTCTAGGGCCTCAGAATCCTCTGCGGGACCATATGTATCTGGTTGGCAAGAAAAGAGAGATGAGGTTTCAGGAGGGGGCAGGGTAAGATGTTGACATCATACCAACTTAAATCCATTCAATTTTAATTTTTTGCCAAAGCTAATCTTTCTATAGAAACTATACTTTTATTGTAATATGTCATTGTTACTTTATGATACTAATGAATGCTTTTGCAACTCTCTTGAAATTCTTTTTTTCAGAGGGACTGTGATTTATTTTTAAACTCTTGGCTTATTTTCGCTTGATAGATTAGATAGATAGATAGATAGATAGATAGATAGATAGATAGATAATGAATTTCTTTTGAAAGATTTATATAAGCAACACCTTGCAGTTTTTCTCAAGTCTCAGGAAAAGAAAAACTAAAAGATAATATACCTGAGGTCCATATTTTCATGAAGGAATTCTTTCCTGGCATTCTCAAAAAATACATGTTTGTTTTTCTTTTTTTTTTCTAATTCTACATTCCATGTACACAAAAAAGACAAGACAAAACAAAACAAAAACATGTAAGAAATCAGAACAACCAACCAAAGTATTATCATTTTTCCTTGAGACTTAAGAGATTGGTAGTCCACATAGAAATGTTACTGGTTCGAAAGAATCCCCTGATGTCAGGTTGAAGGCAAGATTAAGAAATGCTAACAGATGGAGTAGAAGGTTAAGGTTGACTTCATGAGAACTGGACAAGAGTGCATAGTGAACTGGTCACTTTACAAAGTGATCAGTACCTCCTGCTTATGTTTCCATGTAATAAATATATGCTTACGGCACTGTCTGGTGCTTGCACAGCCATGCTTTCAAATAAAATAAATATTAAGGTGTTTGTATGCATAATATGCTTTATACAAATCCTGAAAAATGATATTCTAAGAAAGAAAAACTTTTGGAAGCAAAGTATGTCTTTGAATTGGCATTTCTACACTTGATCTGTGCAGTTTTGTTAACTTTGCTAGGACAACCAATTTTTATGTTATTTGAATACTACTCAGTAATGTCCACTGGTTTTTTCCAGTGTTTGAATACTTACTGTCACTGTGAATATTTTAGCAAACAAAATGCAAGGAGAAGTTGTGAATATTGTGGACAACTTCAGTATAAAATCTGAAAATAATTTAAAACCTGAATTTTGCAAAAGCAACCTTGATTTCAACAGTAAAACCAAGCTCAGAGGAAGTCTATAAATTATTGTGCTCAAACAGGAAATAATCCTATGCAAAGCAACATATAGCCTAATGCCCAACTTGAAGATCACTTTGGATTTACTCTTAATAATGACTAATGTCAATATAAAATGAAAAAAAAATTATATGTCTGGAATATTTGTCATAAAACAATGATCAGAGCTATCAGAGCAATTAGTTTGTGCACTTTAAAATGTCATTTTTAAAATGACTTTTAAATATTAAATAGCTGTGGTATTATCTTACAATTCTAAAAATAATTTTCTGGGTATATATGTTATGTTGATGTTCTGTTAAAGTTTTCTATTTTCAAATACCTATACAAGTAAGTATATTTTAATGTTACTGAAATATATAATATTGCCACAATGTATTTGTTCGTAATAATAAACAGCTGTGCATATATATGTGTATGTGTGTGTGTATATATATATATTTATATAAAGAGAGAGAGAGACAGAGAACAGAAAATAACTGAAACTTTGTATAATCCTGTCACAGAAATATGCTTTACTGGTTATCATGGTCACTTATTATTATTTAAAAACATAATGTTATTAAAAATGTGGACTAATTTAAGGTTAAGGAATTCCCATGAAGTCCTGTGAATTCCAATTTTTTGTTCCCGAATTCCAAAGATTATTATTTTTCAGGAATTTGGAACACTCCTCAAGGTGACCATAAAAATACTGTGGGTGTACGTGGGTTCTTCTTTAACTGCATGCTAAGTGATTTTGGCCTCCATCTCCCTGTGTAAGACCCAGTACCTATAAAGCATTTTATGGTTTGCTGTTTCTCTCTGGGTGGCCTGAGAAAAAATCGCACTGGAGTCTGATAAGCAATGGTTTAATCATCAGCTTTATCATTTACCAGCCATGTCACCTCTGCTATTACTTAAATTCTCTGAAATTTATTTTCTTCCACTAAAATACTGAAGGCAGTATTTTATGCAAGAAATAATTGCATGTAAAGTGCCTGACAAATAGTAGAAACTTCATAAATGAAGTTATTGTATACTTTAAAATTGTACCATAGCAATAGGGTAAAAACAAACATAATAATGAAAGTCTTAAATGTGAAATAACTGTGTCTGATTTTAGTAGAAAAAATACCGCCAGATGTTTTACTTAAAGAAAGGAAATGTATAACTGAATATATGTACTGAAATGTTAGGAAATTGATTTTTGATATGCTAGGCAGTATAATCTATCAAAGTCTAGAAAATCATAAATTCCACTATAAGGTTTTAAGTCATTTTTCATGGAAATAGTGTTTTGTTTTGAATGATGCTTGCTTTTTGTGGATGTTTTACTGAAGGAGGGTGTATTAGTCAAGAATCTGTTATAGCATTTATGTCATAATTTTCTATTGAGAATCATTACCCTTTACTGAAAGTTTCATGTACTTTTAATTCTATAAAATTTCATAGTCATTATTATTTGGCTTCTTAATTAGCACATAAATTTGAACTTGCCTCAACTCAAATTAGAATCTAACACTTACCCAGTCCTGTTTGATCTCATGCATACCTTGTTTCCCATAACTCAGAAGTCATGTTGGGTAGGAGAGAAAACATTATGAATCTTTCCTTACTTAATTAGTAGCATTTCACTGTTTTCAGTCCGACTTTCATCAGCACCATGAGAAGAAAGACATCTAAATGTCAAGTTACTGATATTGCATAGGGAAAGTAGAAATGGCCAACCAAAATAAAGGACAATGCTGTGTTTTAGAAAATGTATGGCTAAATAATATTTAGCTTGCTAAAAACATTAGCCAGCACTCTTCTATTTCTTTAGGAAAGCAAGGACACAGGAGAAGTGTGTCTATCTTGCAGCAGAATGTATTCGAGGCAAACAGATACTCTGCTTTTAGAAGCAAAAAGGGAAATAGATTGCTAAAGAAAAGAAGAAAATAAAACTTCCAGAAAATGCTGAAGATTAGATCATAGGTTTCTATCTGAGATTTTAATGAATTATGCTTTTAAGCAGAGATGTCTCTCAAATTATAAATCTTTGTTTTTGAAAAATACCACTTTTGGCTTATTTTCAGAGAACTTTAGATAAGTTCATAGGAATCAAGTTTTGAGCTTGATTTAATAAATTTATTTGATTTAGTTGATAACAGGCTATTACTTAATAATCTGTGGTCAGCCTTCAGATCCGATCTATGCCTCTTGACTTACCTGTTCGCTAGCATATTATTATTTTGCCTCAACTTGTATCTTCTCCAGTCATAATTGTATGACTAGGGGCTTAGTACAGGCATTGTTTAAAGCTTGTTATCTGTGGCAGCTTTTGGTTGGTTCAAGTTAGTACATCCCCATATTGATGTTTTTTGTGGTTTATCTTTTTCCTTGAGCCATATGCAGAATTATTTTCAGTATGTTTCCATAGACCTAAGTTCCAAAATTGGTGATCACTGTCAAATTCCATTTCTTTGTGTCAGGAAGAAAATCCTGTCACTCTGAAAACAAAACAAAATGCAGAATGCCTGATCTGTTGCCTATGCGACCTAAGGCCAATTCTTGACCATTGAAGCCAAGATTTTTTATTTGAAATATAAAGAACTTCAGAAATCATAATGAAGATTAAACGATTGGTGCCAACAAATATTGGCGATTGCCTTCCATGTCCTGTGCGTTGCTCTGTGAGACATACAATAGTTAATGGAACTTATATTCTGATGCTTATGGATTATAAATTTCTGCATGTAATATATCACCACTACTATAACCAGATACTTTTATTTTTCTTGAGTTTAGTTAAATTTACCTGTTCAGCAAAAAATGTGGCATCATCTTGGCCTTTCAGAATACTACTCCCAATTTCCATTGGCCAGAGGAAAGTACAGGGAGATGGCCTGATGCTGCATGAGTGGAATTAAATTTCCCAAGAGCTCACATACAAAGTTTCAAATAATTTTATAAAACATTCTAATTCTGATCTTGTACCTCTTGTTGATTACTTAAAAAAAGGCAGCTCTTTTGCTTTTTGGATGTGTTGGAAGTTAACTGGAGAGCAAATGTTTCAGGTCTCCCCATATCTGACTATAGAATTGTAGCAAACAGAGCTATTCATCTGTGTCATTGTTTTCCATGTCCTTGGAATTAATTTCTTTTGCTATTGCAGAGTACCGGGACAGAAGGCATCTTTTAACCAGTGTTGAAAAATGTTTTTTTGTTTCTCTCATAGCCCAATTTGTGTGGACTCCTGCATAGCAGAACTTAGAACATGCCAGAGATCAGTCCCAAGTAAAAGAATGCCTTGGTGCATCTTTTTAATGCTATTATCTGTAGCATTAGGACCATAACACGATTTGACATGATTCTTTTCCTGTAACAGATACTCATATCCACAGATGCCTATAGGCACACCCAGGCACTTCAGAATAGCAAGAAAAACAAAGGTGGAAACAAAATTCTAATTACGTGTCTATCCCTTCACAGAATAGACCACAGGTAAAACTGGGAAAGAGTTCCTCAGCAAGTAAGTCCCACCTGCCCTCCTGGAACTTCTATCTTAGTCTTTTCATTGATACCTTCGTGTGCTGCCTGTAACATCATATGGCTGATCTCAGATTGTTAAATGCAGAGACTTGCCTTTTTATGAAGGCAATTTCAACACTATGGGGGAAAATAAGAAATTTGTTGGAGCTAAATGTTTGAAATACTATATAGACTAGTGCCCAGCCTTACACACTAATGTAGAGAGAAAAATAATTAGTAATAACTACAAATTAACTAGTAAATTGCCCTGACTTGCTTATATGCAGATTTTTTTTTAGGCAATGGGTTCAGTGATTTACTAATCAGAGTCATATATATAGATGGAGAGAGTAGGGCAGAGGGCAGAGGGGGCAACTGACTGAGATTGGTTTATGCCACTAGAGGCTGTTAAGTCCAACATCCCTAGGGTAAACCAGTAGGTCTGAAGATAAATTATCTAAGAGTTGGTGCAGTCTTGAGTGCAAAGGCTGAAATCTCAGGCACAATTTCTATGTTGCAGTCTGGAGGTGGAAGTCCTTCTTTGGGAAACCTCAGTCTTTGCTCTTAAGGTCTTTAAATGATTATAAGAAGTCCACCCACATTATGAAGGGTAATCCGCTGTACTTAAAATCGAGTGACTGTAAATGTTAAGTACATCTACAAATACCTTTATAGCAACATCAAGACTAGTGTTTGACCAAATAACTGATCTCCATAGTCTAGTCAGGTTACATGCAGAATTAACCAGTAGAGTGCTCTTAAATACAAATACAAATAGTCTTCATCTACTTTGTAAAAATGTTGTCTTTATAATATCGTTAAAATATTTCTTTGTACATTAAAATTTGAAAGGGAAATAAAAACCTCCTTGATGAATTTACAAATCCGGCACAGGTGATTCTAAAGAGAGCTCTCCCCGCCAAGTATATCTAATAAAAGATTCTCGGGCTCAGTCTAGTAACCTACACTGTCCTTTGAATTCTGTGGTTGGCATAAAGGGAAACATGTACAAATGAATGTGCATTTTATTCTTCCCTTAATTAAATCCTTATAGCTCCATCACTTTAAAGGGCTGGTATCTTCTCTGATCCCCGGAGTTTTAGACACGCAGCATTTATAAAAAGCCAGTATATCAAGCCCATGTGTATTTCTTTTAAGGAAAAAACAAAATGAAACTAAATAGGAACTGCTGTCTATTTCATATGGTCTAGAGCTGTAAGGCACAAGGGAAGGAGTAGTTTCTGGGTATCAGGCTCAGCAATCGATCAAAGAAACAACTTGACAAAAAACAAAACAAAACAAACAAAAACTGCACCTTCTAAAGCTTCTTCACAGGCTCTGTTCACAGGAGAAATTCAAAATGTCACTCAGCCTCATGTGGGTTTGAGGGGGAGAGAGGTTTGGGTGGGGACCTAGGAATGATGAAAATTTGAAGCAACGGGAGTGGGGTCTGGCAATGTAGAATTTGCGAAAGGCAGTATTAGTTTTTTCCTGTTTTTGATTCTTATTGACAATAACTTTATAAGTCCCCTTCTTTTTAGGCACTTACTGTATTGCTTCGAAATATTTAAAATAATATCCCTTTTCACTACCATGATACCTCCTACCTTCAAAAACAGAATTTAGAGAAGCAGGGAAGGCAAACCTTGAAAACAGATTTAGAGTCCTTTTGGAATCTAATATTGGGGGTAGAGGAGTGGCAGCTGGTTGGATATGAATTCTTGGAAGTAAAATATGTTGATCACAATCAGTTAACATTTATAGAATGCCTATATGGCTCCATCTCAGTAGATTTTTGCCAAGAAAAATAATTCTCCAGTGTTCTTGGATTTTGCATTCTTCTCACAGAACATGACTTTGCTAAGCACCCGCTAGCTTGTTGCTACCTGTATAACAAATTTCACTCATGGCTTTATGAGTATGACATTATAGTGAGGCAGTCATCACTATGTATTTACTATAACTTTGCATGCTTATTATCATTCAGATGCTCTAAATAAAATATATAATCATCAAGTTGTTTTCAAGAAAGTTACAAGATGAAGCCAGAAGGGCAAAATATGGATTCAGAAAATAATAAAATATCAGCATATAGAAATATGTATGTGTGTATATATGTTTATCTGTTAAATTGTCAAAGACTGAAAGCATATGGAGTTCAAACTAAGAAGGAAATACTGCAGTGCAGTGGTCTAGAAAAGATGGGTGGGGATGGTGGAATTTGTTCTGGGTTTGGAAAGAAGTTCATCATTTGAACAGGTAGAGCAAAAAGTTCAGCTGTTAAGATATAATTTTTTACTCTCCATCCTTTAAATTGGCTGCTAAACACTTTAGTGTTTCTAAAGCTTCTTCACAGGGCTCTATTCATAGGAGAAATTCAAATTGTGTCTGTGTATGTGTGTGTGTTGAGGGGTATTCTGTCAAGCAAGCCAACATTCGACAAGGATACCATCTTGCAGATCAGTTCCTTAAGTTCTCATTGGAAAAGAGAGACAGAAATTAGTTTAAAAACATGTGAATACTTCAATAAAAATGAAAAAAAATACTATTGTGGATGTGTGGAGGGGGAAAGGGGGAAGTAAATAACTCTATCAAAAGTATTACAATATTTGGGGCGCCTGGGTGGCACAGTCAGTTGAGCATCCCACTCTTGGTTTCAGCTCAAGTCATAATCTCAGGGTTGTGGGATCAAGCCCCATGTAGGACTCCACACTCAGGGCAGAGTCTGCTTGCCCCTCTCCCTCTGCCCCACCACCCCCCACTCATGCTGGCATTCTCTCTCTCACTTCTCTCTCTAAAATAAAATCTTTTTTAAAAACGTATTACAATATTTAACCCAGGAACACTCTGGCCAACGAAAGAATCACATTTGTTTTAAATAAGTCTCACATATGCTTCTCAGGACTCATTTACCACACTAATATTTTGGATTAATTGGACATAAGTTTAGTTGTCTCCTAAGCACATACAAAGTCAATGTCTATCTCTTCTACCATGTTACTGCTTGAAAATATGAAAGCTGAACAGTAGACAGTGTTGAGATGGCTGGCAATTTTTGGATATATATCAGTTGCTGTGATAAATTGGCATATTTTATCTCATTAGAATCGTGGATGCTTACTACAAGTTATGTGAAAGGAAATTTTTGAAAGAAATGGGGACCTCATGAATAAATTAGTATTGTAATATGCATTTAATATGTCCAAAGAAATACCAAAGAGAACCAAAAGGTGAATATTTCTATTTTATTTACGTCAGGCACTGAGCCTTATCCATTTTGTTTTCCTCATGTTTACTGCAGTGCTTGATATATGATAGATATCAAAAAATATATATATTTGTTGGGTTCAATCGCATTTTAGTTGTAAAGCATTTAGTTGTAAAGCATGTAACAAATACTCGAAATACTAGTTTCCATCAGTAGACCATGGTATTTTTTTGTGACTTTCTGAGTGGAATTTTTCATCATTATAATAATGTCACAGACATTTGGAAGTGTTTTAAGGAAAAAGAAATCCTTGCCAAATTTTCATTTGTTAGAAAAAGACTTGTTTTCAATTTTTTGTGTGTTTGTTTGTTTGGGGTTTTGTTTTGTTTTGTTTTGTTTTTTGGAGTGTTTGTTTTATTTTGTTTTTTAGTCTAGCTGAGTCTCACATTCACCAAGAAAAAAATTGTACATTTCAACATTTTTAACTGTGGGATCTTTATTTGGGATCATGCCCTCCCATCAAATATTTACAATCCATGAGGGGCAGGAAAAGGATACCTAGTCTTACTAGTTCTGCTCTGTTTCTGCAAATACACACAACATGACCTTTAACGAATCAGGCTGACATTAGACAATCTAATAAACAACACAGAATTATAGGCTTCCATCCACTTGTAAGGCCCTCTGCTTAGTTTTTGAATCTTTTGGGGCACTCAGTTGAGCTGGGTCTAGTTGCAGTTGGCGGTGCTAGATTCGGGAGTCTGTAACCTTTCAACTTTGAGTTGTTATTGAATTGTTTTATGAACATGAGATAAGACTTGATTGAAGCAGAAAAATTAACTGAGGTGTTATTTGCTTCCGCTACCCGTTACCTTAGTTTAACCGTCCGCCAATTCAGAATCATAATTCCTGGGGTTTTTGTGCCTAGCTATCAAGCTGTTGGTTCTGTTGGTCCCATGCTAACCTCTACCAGAATCCCACAGGACAAAGTGACTGGGAAAAACTCAAATCAAATCACTACTGAGCAACCTAGTTTTCAAGATGTAATGTAGTTGATAGGCATAAAGTATGAGTCTTATCTTGCTTCCTAAGAGCAAACTTGAAAGCTATAAAGAGGAAAGCATGGAAGGAAAGATGCTGGATTTTAGCAAAGGGATTTGATTATGTGGAAATAATGCAGCAGCAGCAACAACAACAATTGTTAACTTTTATTGAGGAACTATCATATGCTAAGCATGTGTCAGCTTTTTGATGGAATATCTCATTATTAGAGAGATTATATTAATAGAACTTTAATTTCTCCATATGTAGTATACTGAGGTTTGGGGACAACTTAGTTTTATTTAATTCAAAGTTTTGTATAGTGCTGCCAAGAAAATCTACTCCACATAAGAAGAAATTAAGTTGTAAATGTATTTCACTAATAAAACAACAACAAAAAGAATTAAGAAATGTCTCAGCAAAAGGCTTGGTATTACTAGAGAATTTTCTAGTTAAACAAATCAAAACTGTTGGTTGCAAAATGTGCTAGTATAAATATATACTAACCTAGAATACCACTTTTTTTAGGGGGGGATAAGCAACTGATATGGCTTTTTAACATACTTTCTATTTGTGATCCTACCAGTTTCAATCTTTAATTCCTTCCATTTGATAATTTTCTTACAGATATATGCATTTCTAAGATGCATTGGACAGACATCTCCTTGGTGCACACAGATTCCCAATTCTCAACATAGTATCTGAAAATGTAAAGGATTCTCATGCTGCTTAGTAGACTGAAGAAAATAAAAATGGTAGCAATGCCTTAATGCTCAGAGTGCCCATTCCTGTGAAGGAGGCCCCCAAAGGAATTCAACTTCTTTCCATCGATGGAATTAAGGATTCTTTTTCTTTCACTAAGCGTCTTTCCGTGGAAATAGGAGAAAGACGGTCTCTTAGAAAAATAAAAGGGAATAAAGCACTTTATTGGCACCATTTCATTTGGGGTGGGAAGATAACATTTATTTTAGGATTCATTTATGCCACATTTTATCAAAGAATTTTCTCAAGGCAAGGTCCTAAGGAGTAAGATGATTTCGATAATGTGGAAGAATGGTATCCTAAGGTTTCCTCTTTTCCCTATGTGATATGTGTGCCCTTGCTGCCTCGATGTCCTCATCTGTAAAATAGGAATGGAAAATATCCAGTTTGCAGGATGGTTGTGAGAATTATATGTGCACAAAGCACATGATGTGGAATGGATATCATGGTATTTTTTAAAAGAATTTTATTTATTTATTTGAGAGAGAGATAGCACAGAGGGAGAGTAAGAGGGGGAAGCTGACACCCCACTGAGCAGAGAGGCTGATACTGGGCTTGATCCCAGGACTCTGGGATATGACCTGAGCCAAAGGCTAATGCTTAACTGACTGAGCCACCCGTGTGCCCCTCATGGCATGTGTTTACTTTGATATTCAATTTAAATTATTTAAGGTTCTGTCCTGGGAAAAAACTAAGTAGAATTACCCATTTTCTTAGAAATTTCATAGAAATGTTGGATAAATGGAAAAAGTAAGGATAATATCCGAGCCAATATTTCTTTCTAAAACATCTGATGCTCCAGGGGCGCCTGGGTGGTGCAGTCGGCTCAGGGCGTGATCCAGGCGTTATGGGATCGAGCCCCACATCAGGCTCCTCCGCTAGGAGCCTGCTTCTTCCTCTCCCACTCCTCCTGCTTGTGTTCCCTCTCTCGCTGACTGTCTCTGTCAAATAAATAATTAAAATCTTTAAAAAATAATAATAATAAAAAATCTGATGCTCCGATACAAACAGAATTTGTTAATGACATTTGTTGTGTTTATTTTTAACTAACTTAATAAATACGTGTCAAGCATGTGTAATGTGTACTGTGCCAAAATACTATGTTGGGCTCCAGAAAAACAGGTAAGAGGCAGACTGTTTGCCCTCAGGGAGCTTTATTATAAATTGAATTAAAGAATTTTTAAACAATCAGGTCACAAACCAGTGGGGCAGGCTGGAGTCAAAGCTGGGTACCGTAATTAATAGCAGTTTATTTCATTCAATGGAACCTGAAGCTCCTGTCTTCCTAGAGGCATTTGCAAGGTCAGCATTGTTTATCGCAGAGTATCATAAATCTCCAGTGACCAGCCTTTGGCTATAAATACAGAAAAATACTTGTGGGGTTTTTCTTCCATGTGCAATATAGAATTTCTGGAATAATAATGATCTAACAGCTGCAGTCTGGGTATTTTGAAAAATTACTCAATCTTTTGCAGTTTATTAAGCAATTTGTATATAATGCCAAAAATATTCTAGAATGCAGGTATTTCTGAGCATTTCTACAAGTTCTCTAAAATGAGGCTATGGTAGTTCAGAGCCTAGACACCCCCATTTCAGAAATAACTTAGAACTTATGTATTCTGTTACCCCAAAACTGCCAAAATTATCAGACCTGAAAATGGGTTCAATCATGATCAACTTGGATGCTTTCCCTTTTTAATTCATCCATAGAAATATTAGACTGATCCATTTTAGGATTTCAAAACCATTTAGAAATAACTGTGTAATGAATTAGCAATTACCTCGAAACACATGGACTGTGTTCTTTAGCAGGAATTTTAGATACTACGTTGTTTGTTTAACATTTTTTCCTGATACTCTGGGGATATTGACTTTATTTAATAACAATTTATACAGTGTTATTATGTACCTATCACATTCAATCCTTATAACAACCTTAAGAGTTAGATATTATTATTATTTTTATTATATAGGTAAGGAAACTGAGACACAGATAGGACAATTTGTCCAAGACCACACAGCCCATGAGTGGTGGAGCTAGAATTCTAAGCCAAATAATCTGGCCCCAGACTCTGTGACCCTGACTACACTGAGAATCCCCTTAGCACTAGATCTTAACACTGTGGAGGTTACCCTGGAGATGAAACATTAGTCACCTCCAAAATCTTTTAAGCTTCTGACAGTATATCCTGTAGCCCTTATGGCAACAGGAGCTTACAGTAGAGGTTGGAAGGGACTTATATTGGGCATCAGAGTGGGGAGAAAGGGAGGTTTTCAAGGGTATCAGCAACAAGAATATATTTGTTTTCTTGTTCATTGTATTTTTTTTCCTTGAGCACCAGTTTATGCAAAAGATCCAGCTCCTTAGCAAGACATAACCCCAATGCCCCCTGCTTTTTCCCTTAGGCTCCCAAAGTACTCTACCATTCTGCTAGTTTTATAGCATCTCTAAGGTATCCATTAGACTCAGAGTGCCCAGTCCCATCGCTTTCTTTCTTACCCCACCCCCCATCAGACGTCTCTTGGCAACTGTTGCATACTCCTCAACCTTCAGCTCGAGCAATTGTGTCTTTCCTTCACCAGACAAATGGATGGACCTTTCTGTATATATGCACTGTAGTACTGTATGCAGTCTCCATTTTTACACGTTACATTTTAGCTAATCTTCTGGCTTCACATCTGTCTCTCCCGCTAAGGGGAAAGTTCCTGGAGGATAGTGACTGTTCGTTGAATAAAAAAAGTCTCATTGCAGAGAAGAAATGTAAAAATGTCACATAGAATAATAACTCATTTATGTCATCAGGGGAAACGTAGGGAAATATGTGAAGAAAGTTAAGGGTAGATATCTCTGAGTAGTGGTTATAGGTGGTTATTTTTTTTACACTTTTTCTAAATTTTTCAAATTCTCTACAATGAAAATGAGTTGCTTTTATTAAATTAAAAAAAAACAAGCATGTCAAGCTCTATTAGAAATAAAAAATGGAGTTTCTCACTGAACAAGAACATTATATACAAAGAGCTTTTTAAGAATAATTCTTGATGTGTGGAATGTAATGTTTAATATATTTGGATTAATGGATGAATAAAGAAATTGAGTGTGACACCTCTATTCAAACCAAGGAAATCCTTGTACTTGGAAATTCTTTTGCACGATCCCTTCTGAGAATTTTAAAGGTCCCTGATATGTTTTAAAGACTCTACACGTTGAAAGTTTTTCCTTTCTCTTGGTCCTCTATGGGAAAGACAAAAAATTGATATAAATAAATATGGAATTAGAATTATTATCAGAGATGTCCTTAAGCATATCCAGATTTAACAATGTGACATATGCCTACATATTTCTTGTAAACTAAATTAATGATTATTTTCATTTACTCAGCATAATTTATTGTTCATATTTATAAAGTCCTGCTTAAAATGATACCACAATATTTTAGAACTTTGTATAATCCTGAGCCTTATAAGCCCATTTGAGAGCCTGTGTATCCAAGTTAACTTCAAAGAAAATCATTTTATAGATAGGATAGTATGGAACTTTTAAAAAATTTCTTGCTTTGTAAAATTTCAAACATGAGATTAAGTCATTTCAAATGATAAATTGATAAATATATCAAAATAAAGTCAGGGAAAGGAGAACACTCGTGTTTAGGGTTAAACTAAACATATATACCTGAAATAGTTTCATTAGATTTCTGGATATATTTCAGAATAGTTAGAAAATGAAAGGTCTAGGTGCACCTGGGTGGCTCGGTCAGATAGGCATCTGCTTTTGTCTTGGGTCATGATCTCAGGGTCCTGGGATGGAGCCCCACATTGGGCTTCCTGCTCAGTGGGGAGCCTGCTTCTCCTTCTGCCCCTCACCACCCTCCTCACGTGCTCACTCTCTCTCTCAAATAAATAAAATCTTTTAAAAAAAGAAAATGAAAGATCTAACTAACGGACTTTTCTAATTATTAGGGGATTTATCCTATATACTACTGGTAAATGTTTAGTTTTGAAGAATTAAATTTTTTAGTAAAATATATGATTAACATTGTATTTACAATGTGTGTATGTTCAGAATACACTTTAAAATCATACCATGCCCCAAAATTATTATTAGCGCATCATTCAGAAAAGTAGATTGACTTTATTCACAGCAGTACACTAACTTCTGGGGATCATATACAGAAGTCCAATGCATAGGTACCACCCACAGAGAGCTTGCAGTATTGGTGACTAAATGAAATATACAGATACAGATTACACATTGTCCTGTGTGAGATGGGATGAGTTGAAATGATGGACTGCTGAAGAGGTTCTCCTTGAAGCTCAGAGAAAGGAGAAATATTGTCAATGTCCAAGTAGGATTCCAGTCATTGGAGGGAAGGGAGCGAGAAGATGCTAGGCCAGAAAATGGGTTACATAGCCCAAAATATGGTGATAGGAAGTTGATTTCTGCATACCGAGACAAGAAGTTGTATGCAAAAGAATAGTAAGTTGTAAATGCAGAGCAGAAATTAGGACTAGATAAGAAACCCATATGAAGGTCTGGCTACAGAATGAGACTCTTGGGCTGAATGAACTCCATTCAATGTGGAAGCTGTGATAGAATGAGGAAGTCAAAGCTGACTCCGTAATTTCAAGCTTGGGTAGGTAGAGTGTAAAAGAGAAAACCTATGTTTATTTGGATCCTTTGTAAATGAATATTTATTATAGTAGGAAAACTGGGAATTTAGAGAGTAATGAGTCTATTCATTTTTTTCTATATTATGTATCTCCAAATTTCACACAGATTTGATATGCCAGTACATATTTCCCTGAGTAGAAAATGTTATTGATCTGTCAGTAAATTTTTATAACATTCAAGAATCCAATCACCGTATCATTTTAGCTACCTAGAATTATGTAGAAATGACAATCAGTTTATAAGATGTAATTTTTAAAAAGCCAAAGAGCTTTTAGGGGACCTGGTGGCTCAGTTAAGCATCCGACTCTTGATCTCAGTTCAGGTCTTGATCTCAGCATCATGAGTACAAGCCCTGCACTGGGCTCCATGCTGGGTGTGGAGCCTACTTAAAAAAACAAGAACAAAAACCTGAAAAACAAAAAAAGCCAAGGGGCTTTTAAATGTCTTACTCACTTTGGCATTCCCAAAACTTATCATTGTACCTAGCCCAGAGCAGGCACTCAGAACTGTTTATTAAACTAATGAATAATGTTTTTAATTAATTTATTAAAGTGTGTCCTTCAAATTTAATGCCTTATGTTGTCAATTAACTAGAAATTTCAAATCAACTCACATGTGTTGAGTTCCTAAAATGGCTAAGAGTGTTTGGGTTTTGGTGGGTACTAGGGGTATAGTGCGTTATACCTGACCTTATGGAATTCAAAATCTAGTGACATAAGTACCTTTTAATTAGATAAATCAGTTAATTGAATTAAAATTTTATTATGATTTATTAATATAGAATTTCTAGGCTGTCATCAGTAGCTACATATGTAATTACATCACTGATTAAACCTCTGAAACTGGTTAGAGTTCCATGTCAAGGTTCTTTAAAATTTGATTTAGCTTATACTTTTAACATGAGAATTAATTCTTATATGTATTAACCTTCCTTAGTCCTCCAAGTAATTAAACCATTAATACTTATTTGATTTGCTGATTTTCATTTATTTTCTGGATTACTTTTAAATCAATAAACCTTAACTGACAGCATTTTCTCCCAAACTGTTCTTTAGCAAAGTTTAAAAAAAAAAATTAAAATTGTCATGGTGATGGTAGTGGTTATGCTGGTAATAGTAGTAATTCTGTCATCACAAAGGTATTGCCTATTAGTTCCTCATCCTTCTATTACATAAATAATAATTTCAGCCCTTTAACCTTGAAGATGTTTTAATAAATTCGTTTTTGTCTTCCCAAAAGAAAGGACTCACTTTGTTTTATTATTAAGCTTGAGAAGTTCTTACATTATAAGAAGTTTAACACAAGTCAGTAGGAAAATATATCATCATGTCAATTTATTCATTTGAATTTATTTGGGAAAGAGAGTGAGGGTGATTGCTCATGGGGAGAGAGGGGCAAGGGGAGAGAGAGAGAGAGAGAGAGAGAATCTTAAGCAGGCTCCATTCCCAATGTGGAGCCCCATGCAGGGCTTGATCTCACGACCCTGAGATCAGGACCTGAGCCAAAATCAAGAGTTGATGCTTGATCGACTGAGCTACCAGGCGCCTAGATCATATCACTTTAAAAAAGAAAAGTTGTGTCTGAGGCACCTAAAAAAGACTGGACCCTGACTATGAAGGGATTTCTACACTGTGATTTTACATCTTTGGACTATGTCATTTCACCTTAGAAATTGGTTTAAAATCCCTGAAATGGTATTTAGGAAGTTTTTTTTTTTTTTTTCCAAAATGGTAAGTGTTCGGATTTTTTAAAATATTTTTTTTAGTTCTTCCCCTTGCCTTTATAACTATGATTTGAATTTTAAGGCACTTCTTTGGGCAAAAGGATATACTGAAGGATGGGGAGGAGATAAATCAATGTTTCCTCAACTGACCATTAGGAAAGCAAAATTGTTGCCAAAATGGAAATAAAATGTTGTCAGTGAGTCTTCTCTAATTTTTGGCTTACATTTATAATATGAAGTAAAAAAAAAACATTAAGTATTATCATTGATCTACAACAATAATCCTCAATAGTAAAATCTGATAATATTCCTTTAAATAGAACTTTTAAGATTCTGTTTCTGTAATTCTTGCTAAACCTGAACAATAACTGAAAATTATTTCTGGCTTGGGGAAAATGCAATTAAATTACCTTGTTAAAAGAACTTGTAAATAAGCAATTTAATTATATTTTTCTATAGTTCAGATCATTATAAACATTAGTGGAAGCATTTCTCTATAAAAAGTGCATCTTGTTATGTAGTTTAAAAATATTTTCTCGGAATTTAAGAAATGTGTCTCTTGCAAAATTAATTGCTGTCAAAAATCTTTCAGAAAATCATTCTTTTTAACTTTGCCCATTCTTATGAATCTTGCCCAAGAGTAGTAACTCCCATGCCTGTTGGAGTATTTAGTTAGACGCAAAAATGTAGCCAAAGTGCTTTTCAAAAAAAAATACTCTGGAGACTTTTGACTTGTATAATTCACATGTCCTGCCATACTTTTATATTAGTTTTACATTGCAATTACCTGATAGATAATTGTCATTAAAATAATCATATAAAGGCATATCTGTCCAGCAGACCAGAAAAAAACTGTTTAAAGTCATTCTGGTCTATTAAATTTGGAAGCTTGAGAATACTTTTAAGCAAATCTAGCTAAATAAATGTGCACCCTGGAGAGCAGAATGGCTTTTTGTTTTTAATCCATTAAAGGTCCTTTAATTTCTTCACAGTTCTCCGTCTGTCCCCTCTCAGCCATTTCCCCTCAGTGAATGAACATTTGCACAATGTCAGTGAGAAAGTAAAAATCCCCTGTTGACTTCAGTGAGCCATCTAAGCAGGTGTTTCAAATAGAGTCCGAAGAACTCCCAAGTACAGGTCTTAATAGGCACAGTGAGCATCTAGGACTCAGTGCTTTGACCAGTCAGAACCCAGCCACAGCTGAGGAGTCGGGAGGAGGACCCCTGGCCAGATGTGTTTAGGTAAGAATGTGCTCTGTATCTGTTAGGGGTGGTATGTGGGAGAGATGCCAGAGTAAAGTTAAATATGCCTCTGCAACTCAGAGCTCAGGGTGGACTTCCCCAGAAAGTTAGATAAGTGAATTTTATTACTGAAATAAAGTATTTTCAAGGTGGTTCCTTTCAGTTATCCTCAAAAGACAGATGCAAACAAACAGCCTGCAAAAGTATAGGAGGAAAGGCAATGTCCTGGACTATATTATCATTTATTAGTGATTGTGCCACAAGAGATCCTTCTCCTTATCTCATTGGACTTCAAGGAAGCAAAGAATTGTAGGGTTTTTTGTTTTGTTTTGCTTTGTTTTGTGTTGTTTTGCTTTGCTTTTTTGTTTTTGTTTTCTGTAGAGCCAGTGAATTTGTAGCTGTTTGGAATTTTCTGAAGTATGTGAATTGACCTCTCTCTGAGTTCCATAACTTCCGATAATGACGCAGTTTTGTTTTGTGTTAACTCTAACCATTCCATTTTTAACCACTGTTTTCCCTTTCCCCTACCTGTCCTGGCCTTGTATTTGCCCTTAAGGAGATATGTGATTTAGAAATATAT
Organism: Ailuropoda melanoleuca; assembly: GCF_002007445.2. Classification (NCBI taxonomy): domain Eukaryota; kingdom Metazoa; phylum Chordata; class Mammalia; order Carnivora; family Ursidae; genus Ailuropoda; species Ailuropoda melanoleuca. The sequence goes on along the minus strand of NC_048221.1, from coordinate 76,358,186 downwards.
TACTCATGCTGTTAAAGGAGGTTAGGGAAGAGTCAATAGCTTGACAACTTTAACTTCTTCTGTAATGATAGCCATGTATACTGCCAAGAAAATGACTTTTAGCTTAAAACAGTTCATATTGTGTCAGAGTGGGATTCTTTTTTTTTTTTTTTGGTTAGGAAATTTTAATTCTATTGCCTGGTCAGTTATCTCAAGAAAATTATTTCTTCATTGGGTGATAACATTTAATTAATCAATTTAATGCAAAAAAGCTGTCGTTGGAAGGTATACAATTCATAATAATTTATTCAGGTTCATTTCATTTTGAGAGTGGAAAAAAGGTAAGGATACGTTTTATTTCACATTAACTGAAACTCTAATATAGATATAATTCATCCCTAATGCAGCCATTAGCCACAGTTTCAATGTGGTGGACTTATTCCTGCCTTTTTATAATAATTGATATTCAACAGTAGGTATCTTTATGCTCTTGGATATTTCATTTACATATTAAATTTTATTCTGAGGACCTAATTTCATGGAAACATAATTAGAAATAAGGAGTGAGAGACAGACCAGTTTGGAGGAATGGTGGAAGGTAACTGGTATTAGGAAAGAAAAAAACTAAAGATGATAGCTGTGAGGTAAAGTTGATTTGGGATTCATTTTTTCTGCCACTGGTTCTGCAAGGTCTGCCAAGTTACTTAAACCTCAATTTTTAAAATCTATACTTGGAATTATGTGAGATCTCTTTCTTAGGGTTTTTTTTTTTGTTTTGTTTTTTGTTTTTTTGTTTTTTTTTTAAGTAGCCTCCACGCTGGGCCTGAGATCCCTGAGATCAAGACCTGAGCTAAGATCAGGAGTCAGACACTTAACCGACTGATCCACCCAGGCACCCCCTCAGGATGATTTTTAAATGAGTTAACATAAACATCAGTACCTGACGCAGAGTACGTACCTAACGAGAGTTTAATAGTATTAAAAAAAAAAAATTGAGGCCACATAGGGTGGACAGAGGTTGAACAATACAGTGGGTATGTACATGGTCTCTGGAACGAGGTAGACCTGGATTGAATTGAGGATCTTTGCTTCCTTGTTTTGTGACCATAGTGGTGCCGCATAACTGCTCTGAGCTTCAGTTTCCTTGTTTGTAAAACAGAGATGATAAAAAAGAATCTACTAATCTTAGGATGTTTCAATTTGGCCATCCTTCTCCTCTTTGCGTAAGACTATCCTTTTATTCTTTAGTAATGGAATAGAAATCGCAGGGTACCGAGAGACCAAGATTCGTCAGAGGGCTTCCTTTCTCTTTACCCCCCAGTAGCCCCTTTGGCAGATAACATGTGAATATTCCTCGTGCTGCTCTCAGCTGTCCTCTGCAGTTCCACCTGTCCCTGGGCCCTAGTTGCTCACTCTGAGATGGAGGTGAACCGCAGAGAGCTTTGCCTACAGCTTCCACCCAGGCTGTGCAAGTACAAGCAAGAAGCATGATGTGGGGAATAATTGTTCCACTCCTTTTATTTTTCTTTCAGAGATTAAGTTAAATGGCTTTAATATTTTTTCTGTATTTTTTTTTCTTTTACTTTGTCTGGGAGAGTGGGGAACCAGTTCTCCCTAATCATCATATTCATCTCTCCCCTCTTACTCCATTTCAGAAGAACTAGCAAGCATACATTCCATAAGTGGTTCACAAAGCCAGTCCGTAGACCAAGCAGCATCAACCTCACCTGTGAACTTGTTAGAAAATGTAAATTTCTTTTTTTTTTTTTTAAAGATTTTATTTATTTGACAGAGATAGAGACAGCCAGCGAGAGAGGGAACACAAGCAGGGGGAGTGGGAGAGGAAGAAGCAGGCTCATAGCAGAGGAGCCTGATGTGGGGCTCGATCCCATAACGCCGGGATCACGCCCTGAGCCGAAGGCAGATGCTTAACCGCTGTGCCACCCAGGCGCCCCCAGAAAATGTAAATTTCTGGTCCCACCTAGGACTTGCTGAGTCAGAAACTCTAGAGGCATGGCCCTGGAACTTGTGTTATAACTATCCCTCCAGGTGCTTCTGATGGGACTAAAAGTTCGGAAACCACTCTTTTCAACATAGTGGGCTCCTCAGAAACCAGCTTTCAAGGAAGATCTTTCTGATGGTGAACATTCTCCCCCAATGACATAGGTAGGCATTTGGAAGAGGACCAAAGATCTTGGCATGCCTTCCTTAAAATCAATAGACAGTCTATTAAGCTCATCAGTTTCCCGTGAGAAGTGAGGATTGTTACATGGCAGTGTCAGAGCGTCTGCAGATTCTGTGGAGGAGGTTTCCCCGAGTGTCACCTATCGTTTTATGTCAAAAGATTCTTTTGAGCAATTAGTGTTCAGCACGGAGTATGCTTTTGATAAATGATAGTAATTATTATTACTTTAAAGCTAATCTTTATATTCTTTATTTTACAGCTTCCACTATGTATTAGGTCTCTATTATTTATAAGGAATTTTGCTAGTCTACTGGAGAATGAAAATATTAATAAGACAGTCCTCTACTTCAAGGAGATTAAAATCAGGCTGAAGGTCATGTTTCTGTTTGACCCATAGGTTTTTAAAATTTCCTTATGGCCGGAAACATTTGTTTTTGTTCTCTGCTATTTTGTTCACTTAACAAAGTACCTGATCTTGCTCATTGTTTAATAAATGAGTGATTGAATGCATGGAGTCCAAATACCTAGTGAAAGGAAAATATCCTGAGATCCTTTGTTTGTCCGTCTTGCCTTTTTTTTACCCAAAGGGACCAACAGTGTGTTGTGTTTAAATTGAGTAAGACAGGTGGACACTTGTGCACAGTGGAGACCCAGAAATACTAATCCCGCTGTTTGCACACTATTAAGACTTATTTAGGTGTCCTGCACACAGTACTCTTAGGCTTACATTTCAACCTGAGGTGGTGCCCTATTTTTAAATGCTGGTGCTAATGAGACATATTCTCCCATCCCATGGGCTCACCGTGTTCTAGCAGATTTTTATTGCACATGGACCCTATGTCTCAAAAGGATTTGATAAATCAGCAAGATGTTGCCATTTTTTTCTGTGTCTGGCTAGGGTTTCTATAATAAATTAGGCCATTATCCAGCCTGATAAGCAATCAACCCAATGCTATTCATTTGGAAATCACTGTAACAGGGTGGGAAGGGATGGAGGATGGGGATGGGAAAATGTAGTTCTGTGCTTCAGCTTCAAGAACACATTAAATTGTTTTCAGATATGTTTGGAAGAAACCTTATGTCAAAAGCTTTTGTGTTAAAGTCTCAGAAAGTATGGCCGTTTACAGCCTAATCTGTAGAGAGTAGTGCACAGACACACAGCGAGGCTACAGGGTGTGAAAGCGGACAAAATGCACTTGTCCTTCACTCTGCTAACCTCGGATCAAGCTGTGCTTTTATTCCCTCAGCTGACTGTGAAGCAGATTGGCTCTGAAACTCAAGATAGTTTAAAACACGCACAAACCCACTCAGCTAATTAGCATATTTGGAAAGTGTTTTGAAGACCTTTATTTGGGGCAGCATTCAGGAAGCAGCCCAGGGGCGCCTGGGTGGCACAGCGGTTAAGCGTCTGCCTTCGGCTCAGGGCGTGATCCCGGCTTATGGGATCGAGCCCCACATCAGGCCTCTTCCTCTATGAGCCTGCTTCTTCCTCTCCCACTCCCCCTGCTTGTGTTCCTTCTCTCGCTGGCTGTCTCTATCTCTGTCGAATAAAGAAATTTAAAAAATCTTAAAAAAAAAAAAAAAGGAAGCAGCCCAGACCTGAAATTGCTGCAGTCGTGTAATTATTTATCTTAGACATGATAAAGACTAGAGGTCTTTTTGATAATCATTTCAGAAAGGTCATCTGAAAAACCTGATGATTCTTCTTAAAGTTAGCTCATCATTCTTTCTTTGAGTAGCTTAGAAGGAAACATACTATTGAAACTCCTATGTTGTTGTTATAGTAATATAAACCCCTTGATAAAATATCTTACCACATATAAGACTGATACTGAAGATCATATTCTCCTTGATAAGGAATGTTTTCCTCTTACTCCATGTTCAATTTGCAGACACTTGACTTGAATAGGATTCCAAGTCTGGCCCTTTTGTCTTAATCTCTACTCTGCGTGGCCTGGGTCATGCCTGTTTGTCTCACTGGGGCTCTTGTGCAGGACCTGGCCCAGAGAAAGAACTCAGGCAATGGTCAGTGAAGGTGAAATGAAAGAATAATTTGCATCAAATACACAAACTCTTCTGTCTGGTTTTCTAGGCTCAGCCTGACTCTGTCGCCTGTGCTTCCGACTCCTTCCCACCTTGGTAGGTTAATGTCCTCTACCGTGGTGGCCAGATACCCACATAAATCCCGGGTCTAAGTCTTTGCATACTTTCTTGATCAGAAATAGCCTTTCATATCTTTTCACAAAATACCCTCTCCCACATTTTGAGGACCTCTTCAGCCCGCAACTTAAGCCACAAAGACTTTTTCTGATCTCCCTTTCCCTAAAATCCTGCTTAGCCTCTGATTTCTATAAGTAGAATTAAAATATTAGGTTGAAGCTGTTAGCATAGGGTTCTGAGGTTCTGAAAATCAAACAAATAGACAACCACAAAGATAATTGACCTACCTCACAGTTTGGTTTTGTTTTTCCTGATGTTGACATGTTGTTTACGTCAGGGACAGTGTTTTTATCCTCTTATCACCAAATCAATTTAGTACAGTGCTGTCCATGTTGTGGATAACCACTAAATAATATGTTTTCTTCTATCTTTTTTTTTAAATCAAAATCAAAGACAAAAACAAAANCAAAAAAAAAAAAAAAAAAAAAAAAAAAAAAAAAAAAAAACCCAAAACAAAAAAACACCCACAAACTGTGATATATAATAAGGGCTTTAGAAAGAACAAAATATGAGGACAGTTTTCCATGTGGAACTGGATCCCAATAGGGAAAAGACTGCTTTATTAGTGTCCATTGTTTATAAGGGGATAAAAATAAATATTTAGCTCTAACTTTGATAAATGTGTATCCAATAGAGCATGAACATTCATTTTTTAAGAAGAAATGACATTCTGAGTGTTAAAAATGTGATATTGTTGAAGAGTTTCTCTGTGGGTTCAAGTTACTTACTTGCAAGGGCAAGTTGGGTATATCTTATGATTTATTTTTTGTCCAACAATGATTATCAGTGACAAGCATTTTGTCCATACCTTCCCCATGGCACCCTTCCAAATTGTTCATTTGTCACCCACACACACGCACACACACACACACACACGAAACCTATAATCAATCTGTATATATTTCTATTACACTTTCACTTCACCCACCCCCAAAAAACAGATATTGAAAAATTCCTCTTTTTTCTTGAACCTCTTCTATTTCTCGGAATAATCATTTTGTTTTTCTGTAAAATTATCTAATTTTGTCTTGCTTTCAGTAATTGCACATTGCCCCTAGAAATAATTCTTATTTGAACGTAACAAGATGATGCAGTGTACTGTGGCATTCAGCTAACACTTAGAAAATCTCCTTCTCTCTTGCCAAATCTTGCTTCTTTACATTACCCCCAGCCCCTGCCAAGGCATTGGTCATTTGGGGAGTAAAGGAGTCTGGTGGGGTGTTGGAAAACAAAGAATGGATGACTTCTGTATGCAGAGACCAAAAGCTTCCCTGGACCCAGAGCCACTAACTGTACACGTGAAGTGAGCATTAAGAGAAAAAAAAAAGAAAATTTATTTCCTTTCTTCTCTTCACTTTTTAAATATTCTTAGGCCATTAGGTTGAAGTACTGACTCAGAACAGGATGGTAAGGGCCTCAGCATAATGAAAGAATAATGCCATTTGCTTTAAGATCTCAGTGGAGATAAGATTTATAGGCCAGGCTATTAATGAATCCATCAAAAGTTTATCTCTGCGCCGGACTTCCTATCAAGGAGGAAGTGCACTTCACTCAATGTTTTCATCTGAGAAAAATGGAATCTCTACTGATAGCCACTTTCTGGGCCCCCAAGTAAATCATTCTTGAATTGAGACTTTGCCAGGTGAGTTTTATTCTAGATAAAATGGTACAATTTTATATTGAAATGCAGATATCATATTAACAAGCCTAATTTCAACCATCTTGATTTCTGATTTAAAATCCTGGAATTTTCAGATGTCAAATGGTTTGAGCTTAAGTATGACTGAAAATGATAATAGAATGATCTGCAAATATATAGTGCGCTCCATTGCCTTAGCAAAGAACAACTTTTTTTTTTTTAAGTAGCCTTTTGATTTGTGGTGTTTTTATTCAAGACTTTTTTTTTTATTTCCAAGCCAATCACTGCTGTTAATCTCACACTGTAAAATAAATTGCATCTTGTGTTTGAGTGGAGAAAGCTGTTTCTCAACTTAAATGGAAATCTCAAAACTCGGATTTCTTTTTCCCCAACAAAGGAGTCTGGGTTTGATTCAGATAGCAGCCTTTCAAGCTTGAAAAGGAGACAGCACAGATGTCCTTGAGAATGATTGTGCCCAAACACTGAGACAATGGTGCTTCTTCTTATGTTAGTGTTTTGTTCATTGAAACCACATAGACATTTTCTGAAGACACAATTTTCAAAAATATTAATTTGCTTTATTTATGTCTTTATTGAAGCAATCCCTGTTGATGAATATGTAGAATTTAACTCAACCAGCCTTTTGAGATCTAACCATAAACAACGAAGCATTTCACTCCAAAGTTTGTCTTGAGGCATTCTGAAAAAAAATCTGTGTAGATAAAACATCCTGAGTAACCCTCCCCCCCCCCGACCTCTGCTAATTTTAGATGTTAGGAAAATAAAACACATACCCACCAATAAAATGCTGATACCTACCTCTGTAACCACAGCACCCAGAAGCACGTGTAAAAGTAGAACAGAAAAAGATCCTTGCATCATATTGCATCATGTTTTAGCAGGTGTGTAAACCCTCATCGTCTACTGCTCGGTTGAATGAATAATAAGGTTGCTAGGCTTTGGTCTGAATTCCATTCTGTTTTCCATCTATTTGTATTAAGCCTTCTATAAGGCAGTAGAATTACATGCTAAATTAAATGGCACGGGCTGTAAGAATTGTATGAGTTCAAAAGGGAGGAAGAGCACTGAGGAGGGGATAATCAGTGATGGCTTCCTGAAGAAAAAGGCCTCGACCTAGACCTTGAAGAACTGTAGACTCATGGGGAATGATGAACCACTCTCCAGAGAAATTGATGTCCTCATGTATCTTTTTGCAAAGAGGTTAGTCTCTGAGTATATACTTCTAAAATCTAGATGTTAACTGCCTCTTCATTTTTCTCGTAAGGCCTCCAAACAGAATCTACTTCCACAAAAGCATCAGTGAGCCACATAGAATTTACCAGTAATGATCGTTTAGAACAGGAAAGCAAGACCATTTTTCACATCTGAAATCGACACATAAAAAATACCGCTAGCCATAGCTATTCACCAAAGTTCTTTCCCAAACACGCATCTGCCAAAGTCTTTTTCACTGACCTCTCCACCAAGTGCCCCCCTCAGCCAAGTTCCTCCCTCCTGCCTGAACTCATCCTGGTAATATGAAGTTCTCTTTCCTACCCTTTCTAGAAACTGACTCAGAGGGCACACAGGCTCAGCTCTTAGCCTGAAGTGAATTTATCAAGTCATCTCCCCATGAAGCACCCAAGTAATTAAAATATTATCCGTATCATTCAATACATATACAATGAAAAAAGAAAGCAGTGCTGCGAAATTCAGTGTTAACATTTAGACCGGTGCAAGAGTTTTGCCAGCTTGATCTAAAAGTGAGTGTAGAAGATTGGCCCTTGATAACAATATAAAAGGGCATTTGTCCCCGGTTGTGTGTGGTGCACTGGACGCGACAATTTTTGTAAGAATTATTCATGACTAGTTCTCTGAAAATTACTCATGACTCAAAGCCTCTCTAATATCTAAACTAGTCATACCATAGGAATGGTATTCCTGCACAGGAATGTGATATTGAAGTGGAAGGTATCTTGTATATCATGGCTCTGAAAGACCAAAGAATGCAGACTTGTCTGCATATAAAATTTGGGGGAAAACATTGATACAAGATTTGCTCTAAGTTATAAGCCTAGAAAGAATCTTTTTTTTTTTTTTTCACTGACTAAGTTATTCTTTATCTCATCTCTTCTCCTGGAGTTTCCCTGGAATACAGTAAATGGGAAAAACAAGTAAGAAGATATGTGCAGGTTGAGAGTGAAATCTGTTTTCTAAGGTTGCTGCAAAAGACTTAACCATAAATATACAGGGCTGCAAACAGCCTGAGCAGGTTTCTCAGTCTTCCTCTTGCCTTCTGGGTAGGACAGGTGTGCATGGATAATGCTAGCGAGGTGAGGTGATAAGCCCCTCAACATCCTCTTCCATAGCTGAAACTAGAAGTACATTGTCATTAGACTGTTCTTCCCAGGAGTTCTAACGATTACTTCCCAGCAATGTAAGCATTACCTGAAAGGTTGAAGCTCATTATCTTTCATTCTGTCTTCAGGGAAAACTGAGAACCAGCTGTCCTCCGCATAATTATGCCCCTAACGAAATGCATTCTTAGAGATTCTGGCTTCCTACTAGGTGGAAAAATGACTAATCCTGCCCTGTTGCTCATTGTACACAGTGTTTTTTGTTTTGTTTTGTTTTTTGTTTTCCAGTTTGCACATGGAATCATCAAGTTCACATGCAGAGCAAGTGAGAAGGGGACTATAGGTATCAACAGGGACATTAAGAGAGCAAATTCTCACGAATATGTGTCTGTGGCACTCTATATGCAGTTCAAATAAATAGCCGGCCTTCCTTTCTTCTGCTGAACTGATGTTTAAGACAGAAAGTACACATTATAAGGAATAATAAAAAGGTACAAAACTTTGGAGTAAGAATATCTTCTATACACACACTCTTCCTCTTCCCCGTCATGCACTATTGGTTTTCTGGTAATTTAGTCGCTACTCCAAGGTGTTCAGAGAGGGTACTTGAACTGGAACACGGCAGCCAATATAAGAATAATTTGAAGAGCTTTTTCAAAACACAGGTTTACTGGCCCAAACCCCAGACACACTTAATTCAAATCTCTAGAGAGAGGACCCTATTATAATCTATCTTTTAAATAGTTTCCTGGTGCTTGCCAAGTATGAAAAACAAACAAACAAAAATAACCCACAAAAAACCTGTCTTGTTCTGTGGCTCTTTCTTCTACTCTTACATGTCATCCACAGAGAATAATAGTTAGAAAGCCAAATAAAAAATACTTTAATAGCTGTAAAAATATTATATTTCCATCTCCCTTGTGCTTGCATTAACTGTAGAGCAGAATCCCAAGTGGAAGAAAACTGAAGGTATCACACCACTTACAGAAAGCTGTTAAAGTTGTCAGGAAGAATGACTGTCAAGTTGGGCCAAGTAAGATTTGAATAGTAGTCAGAAAAGCAGAAGGCCTTTGGCTATTCTGCCAAGCACCAAGTCTCATTTTCCTCAAACTGTAATAAGTTTTCAGTGAGACGTCTTGGAAATAGCCAGTCTGTTCTTTCAAAAGCCATGTGGTTTAAAATGTGTAAGACAATATAGCTTAAAGTTAGGCTATTGCTATTCAGAATGTACTCCATTGAATGCACTCTTCTGCAGTGCATAGCAAGATGAATACACTCCACTTCCAATGGTAGGTTTCCACTGGATTTTCCTTTTTTTCCCCTTGCACTGTTGTGTGGATTTTAGCATTTGGATATGCTTGCATACTAGAACAGATCTTAGGTGAAGACAGGTTCACATGGAAGAGAGTTTATGCTCTGTATGTGTAGTCAGTTAAGTGAAATGCAATTTTAACTTCTGGTAGGAAAACAAACGTGCATGTGTGTACATGTGTTATTTTCTTGCTCATCCATTTTTTTTCTTTTTTGAAGTCTAATATAATTCTGTATTAAATGGCAAAATTGAATTGTGAGATGAAGTGACAATTTTTATAGCTATTCAAATAATAAGCCTCGGGGTCTCTAAGTTTAAAAGGAAGGGAAATATCTATTGCTATATCTGCCATGCTGATCACTCAATTTCCTGAAAATGGAAGTGATTTCAATCTTGTCTTTTGCCAAGGAGAATTTTACAGACGTTTCACATTCAAAATGTAGTCATCATTTAAAGTAAGAAAATTGCACTCAATGGGGGAAATTTCATTAAAAACATTATTTTGCAAAAACTTACAGTCTGACTAAAACACAGAAATTAGAAAAAGTCCATAAAGTGTTTACAAAATTAACATTTTATGTTGGCAGGAAGTTCTATACTCTTTTTTCTTCAATTATGAGAAGATTTTCTCATTATGCTGCTCTATTTAAAGCTTGCTATAATTGACTTACATATTAAAGAAAATAACAGTGACAAATACAGATTAGGGTGCCTGTGTTTATGGATAACAAGTTGTATAGAGAACCTCTTTGAGCAATTTATCCAGTAAGGGATATGCTTGGTTGCAGGGAAAATTAAATACCCGAATTTATCATAGGTAGAAAAGAGATTTCTTCCTTAAGCCTGGAGTTCTAATCACATGAATGTACGATGGGGCTTCTAGCTCTATTTTTACTGGCCCTGTTTCTCGCACAAAGCTAAGACATGAATAAAGATAGGTTACTACAAAAAAGCATCTCACATATAATTTTCAGTGCCATTTCCCCTATAAACTGCAGTCTGCTTTGCAAGTTCGGAAGTAAAACACACAGACTAAATGGAACTTGTGACTCTGATACAGGGAAATGTAAGTGACCAAATAATCATAGAATGAGCCTTTGGAGAACCTGGATGTGAAGGATTCTTTCTCTCTCAGCAACGATAGCATGTTATTGCAGTGCTTTCATGCATATTTCGATTTTAAAATCTTCACTGATAACTGTGAAATTGTTTTGTTCAGTAAGCAGTTGAAGAAATGTGAGCATGTAAAATGTCTAAAAGTTCCTTTGTGCAACTAGTCAACACATGCAGACAGTCCTAAGACAATAGAGAAAGAGATCATTACAACACATTTATTCCACAAAGAACCACTCCTCTTACAAGTGTCACAGCATCTGTGTGGTTCTGGGTTGTTTTCAGAAGTGCACACTAACAGCGAATCAAGGTGGGCTTCCTAAGAACAAACCAAACCTGAATAATTGAGATTTCTTTTCTGGGAGAACCACTTTGGAAATAATAGATACCTGCTTGTTAGCACAGCATTTTGAAAAATCCTTTATGATACTCTTGTGGATGGCAAGAGGAAAGGATGATCTGTCTCTAATATAGCGAATAATGTATATACTAGTTGATTTTAGGTGGTATTCAGATAAACATCTTCTTAAATTAATATTTCCTATTTGTGACATGCTACCAGTTTTTTATTCATGTCAATGGTATTCATTTTCTTTTAAAATACTATGAAACGGTAAAAAGTGAATCTATTCCCCTCCAAAAGTGAACTTATTTAAATAAAAATATCAAGCAAATATTGACACAAGTAGTATGCATGTATGAATGAGAAATTAGATTTGATAACCTCTATGTTTTTTTTTTTCCAACTCTCAGATTATGTGAAAGAAATATAAAACCATTCTCCCTAAGAAAAAAAAACAATTCAAAGAAGTTAAGTTGCTAAAGGTCTTGGACCAAAACCTGAGTCTTTTTGACAAGCAAGGCAGTGGCAGAAATCTGGCTCTCTGCTGGGATCCAAACAAATAGCAAATTTATATTTCAATCATAAAAAAATTACACTTTAATTCTCTAGTCTTATGTAGCAACAAAATGAAGTGAGAAGCATGTCAAAGACTCTTCAAAGTTCAGTTGACTAGAAGGGCACCTGGATGGCAGAGGTGATTAGACATCTGACTCTTATTTTAGGCTCAAGTCATGATCTCAGTGCCTTGAGATCAAACCCTCTGTTGGGTTCCGCGCTCAGGGCTCAGTGCAGAGTCTGCTTGGGTTTCTCTCTCCCTCTCCCTCTACCCTTCTCCCTCCCCACCACTGCACACTCTCTCTCTCAAATAAATAAATCTTTTTTTTTTAATAAGTTCAACTGGCCAGAGAAAAGAAAGAATCATTCCCATTCTTGCTTAGAGTTGCCTTCCTCTTGCCTTCTTTGTCTAGAATGGGGAGAAAAGAGAGTTGTGGTATTCCCCTTGTGTATAATAGTCTAGAATCCATTTAAGAAGGTATTTCAAATGTCATGTTGTAAAGCTACTATATGAGAGAATAGGTCCTTTTGCCTGGTCAAATCCTGTGAGGCCAGTTATCTCTCCTAGCCAACATTGTATTCACCTTCCATCTCTATATCCCATGGGTTCCAAGAACTTGGCCCATTCTCTCCCCTTCTGGCTACAGCCATCTGCCCTTCCACCTGGGTTCCTTGACTTTCAGACCATCACTAACAGCTTAGCAATTTTTCCTTTAGTTTTTTATTGCTGAAAAGATCTTTAAGCCCTTTGAAGTGTTTTCTGTTGTTACTTACAATAGAACAAAGACACAGTTAGGAGTATCTTAGTGTATCTTTTCTTTTCAATTAAAGAAAATTATTTAAGCCACCACTAGCAAAAACTGTGAATTATAAGACACCGTTGTATCACACTGAATTTAAGGGTCCTCATAAAGGCCTGGAAAAAGGTAATAGAAAGCAGATGAGAACCTTGGGCAGCCGTGTTTCTGTTTTCTTTCCATCTCTTCTGTTGGTCTCTCCTGTTTTATCTGTCTGTTTCATCTGGAAGATCTTTCATTTCTCATGAATTATCTTTAAGTTAATAAACCATACTCAGTTTCAAATTCCCTGAAAATCATATCACTCATCTTGTGTCAAGTGTATACCTCAATGTACAAGACTGAGTGGAGATAGGGCTTTTTTTTTTTTTTTGAGAGTTCTTGACAGACTCTAATCCTGTCACCCCATTTTTTTGTAATCTTGGTAATTAATTCATCTAGGAATCAACCTTGAAACCAATCTCACCTCCCTCCTTTTTTAGCAATAAATATATAATCCCTTTAAGGCAGAAAACTGGATACTAAGTGGCTGTATGGTGGATTCATGTCCTTCAGTTCTTCAATTCTTGTATTTTTATCTTAGAAAAGCATCTTTATGGTGATCCCGTTTCATAAGGTTAGTCTACTAGAGTGATTCCTTGTTTCTTTTCTTTACATCATAAACCCTAAGGTATGGAAAGCTAGTAAGAAAGAGTGATCCTATTAGAAAGGAGAACATTCTACCCCAGCTCCATTCCCTCAGAAATAACAATGCCCACTTTTAGAAGAAAAGCAGTGGAAAATTTTCAGGCAATCACAATCAGAAGGCTTTATTTTCCAAGGAAGGTATACTGACTGGGATGGTTCTCTTAAGAAAACAAAATCTGTTGTTTTTGAGCATGTTTTTGGTCTGTTTAATTTTAGATGCCCTCTGCCAGTGATTTTCATAACTCAAGTATGTGTGGGGGGAAAAAAAAACACAGTTTATTCTTTGATATTGATTTTTTAAGAATGTGAAATAGTTTACTCACCATGTAATAAACGGTCCTTTAAGCACAGAGGTGAGGAACCTTGTCAAAAGACAGTTGGAAATCATATGTTCTTTAGATTAAAAGAACTTCTTTTAGTCTAAGAAGGACAAGTAGGTTTCAATTTGTGTGTGGAACGAACAGAACTAGCTGTCTGGAATGTGAGGTTGAAAGAATTCTGTGCCCACTCTGACTGAGGCAGGAAAGAGTTAACAGTTACAGTGGGTAGTAACTGTGGGCACATGTGTAATCTGTTTTCTGAGATCCAGCATGTGACTACCAATGAAGTTGGTATTTACTGACAGCTTCCTAGTTCCTTCTTAAAAGCAGTGGGAGAGGGAAGTCCAGATATGTACTTTTCCAAAACTTAGAATTCAGACATAGAGTGTGTAGAAGATGGGGGCGGGGGGCGGGGGGTATTGGGAAAAGTGCAAGTGGTCAAGGAAGAGATGGAATATTTTAGCCAAAAACTTTGCAGAAAGACCCAGGTTATTTGATTATACATTCTAATTCAAATGTTCTGGTTCAGGAAGATTAACACACAGGAAACAACTGTTAAATTCAAAAGGCAGTGTGTCAAAGAGAAATTGCACCACACAAGTTAAATAAGTAAAGACTTTGTTCAAGATCATTATAATGGGAGTCAAGACTGTTGCAATAGGAGAGAGAGGTTAAATTCAGTCCACTGAAATGAAAGGCAGGAGAGTTTTGATAGCTGGGGTGAACTAGTGGAAAGTACTAGAGGACATTGGTGGGAGAGGTTGGTCAAAATGATTAGACCCCTCTGCGGTTGCTAATTGGTGCTTACTATAATTAGGCTTCTGCCATCCCACAACCACAGGGATTTGGGACCCTATCTTTTCTTGATGATCACATGTCAAAGAGTTGTCTCCCAAGTCCTTGAGAGAGTCATCCCCGGGTTGTAAAACCAGCAAGTATCTAGAAGAAGATTTATATCTCAAAGGGACAGAGAAAGAATTTACAATTCCAAGTTTTTAAAAGTATATGCCCTAAGAAAACGGAGGTCAGTAGCCTTCTTTTAGACTGGAAGAAACCTGTCTAAAATTTAGTCAAGGCCAATATTAAAGCCTTCTTGGCCAAGTGTCAAATTATATCTTTGTTACATAGTTCAGAATACATATGCCATAGCATTTTAGAGATGCTGGGAATCAGAGAGAGATCAACAGTGTTTTCTGGAGGTGGAGAGATTTCAGTTGCTCTTTGAAGAATCTTATAAAATAACTGGAAAGAAAGACATTTCTGTCAAGAGCAGCACAATGAATGATGACAGGTAAGACATAGTAAGTGCTACATGTGGGGAACCAGGTGGGACTTACATTTCATTAGACGAGTCCCTTCCTCAGTTTTAGATCAACTTGAGCAACCTCCTTTCCTCCCTTACTGGAAGCCCCAAGGTGCCATTGTTCTGCCCTCCCTCCAGGGGCCAATCCATGCACTAACCCCTGGGTTCTGGCCCCCCAAGAGTGTGCAGGAGGACACAGACAACTCTACCACTTTCACTGCCTGCAAAGACAAGGCTTGGTAGATTTGTTCTATCACGTGTTTCCACCTAAATCACTTTTGAGTCTGAGCAGCATAATGGGGAAATTTGAAACAAAATAAATCCTACAAAGCTCTAGAGTCCTCAGGTGTGAATCCTTCTGGACTGGTAACAGGAAACCCCACAGGGTTTTTCTTCAGGTTTTTTTTTTTTTTTTTCAGAACTTAATAGCCATCAGCTTTTCTTCAAACATTTCCCCCTCTAAAATTGTAGGTGAAGAGCAAGCCGACCACCTGCAGGCCAAGCCAAGGCAGAGAAGTAGGGGTTAGTTCTTCTGAAATACGTAACTAGCATTTTTAAACTTGTGCACTCAAGGTGATAACCCTGACTCCTTGAGGAATGGCTTTCCCAGGGAATGCTAGTGTCAGGAAGAGGAATGGCAGAGTACCAAAGGCTTGGAGCCTTAACTCTGGAGTCAGACCTGGCTTCCTATCCAAGATCCTTCTTACTTATCTGTGACCTTGATTGGTTCCATGTTCTCACTAAGTGCCAGTTTCCTGATTTATTAATTGAAATGAGGGAATCATAAATGAAATCATATTTTTTACCTGAATTATTATTTTGTCTTGAATTGTTGCTTTCATATTAAAAACAATGTGAGGAATTTAGAAGCACAACTGCAGCTGGAATTTTTTTTTTAATTTTTATTTTTTTGACCTACACTATTTCTTTGACTACAATGTCTTTTAGGGTGTAAGATCTAGCCTCAGCGTACTTCTAAAAATTGTATGCGTCCTTTAGAGGATACAGAGATTTCATCAGGATATTAAGATAAATATAGTAGCATGAGCAAATATATACCATAGGATTCACATCTTTAAAAAAAGAAAGAATTTCTTGCTTTCAGACCAGGAGTTGTTAACTGGTTACTGTAGTAGATTGATTTGAGTGAGCGCATTGATTTGAGTGAAGAACATTCCTTCTTTTCAGGCCTCATGCCTGACATTTTGTGAATACTGATTCAAGAAAGGTCTGTGATAGCTTGTTGTGGAGAATTCAATAAGACCTTGTATGTTTTACTGATGCTTGAAAAAAAAGAAACAAAAAAAACAGCCTAGTGGTTGTGTGCAGAGGTAACCTGTGATTCTAGGGGGAAAAAAAGTATGGAATTACTGACTAAGCCAACGGGAATTTTTATTTAAGTCATCTCTACAGACCTCTCCTATTCCTATCTACCACCCCCCCTCACCACTTGTCACCCGCTATCAGATGCTAGAAAGGAAATTTTAATGTGAAAAACAACACTGAAGCAGTAATCTCAAAAAACCAGTCACCGATATTGATATATGCTATTAGCAGTTGATTGTAAGCTAACATTCATTTTTGCTAAAGAATTGTCATTTTTGTCAAAGTGAGCTTTCATATGAATTTTCTACTTTTTTTCCTCTAAAATATAAAAAAGCCTTTATTTTCCTTTTAGTTTTTGTCAGAGTAGATATTTATACCAGACATGTTCATGAAGGGGAGAGGGTTGTGCATATCAGAATTACATAAGGACCTTTTAAAAACTTGTGTTTCAGCCCTCACACCTTTGTAATCTCTATCGTACCCATTTAATATTTTTTGTGCATCTACCATGTCCTGAGGACTATTCTAGGCAATGATTATATCGAGGTAGGTAAGTAGCAAGGTCCCTAATCTTCTGAGGCATAAATTTATGTTGGGAAACAGAGTTAACAAGTAAACGATCAAATAGACAAGATAATTCTGGTTGATGAAAAGTGCCGTAAAGAAAACAAACCATTGTTTCAAGAGAGGGTGACTGAGATGGAGGAGTTTTTTATTGGAAGGTTCCTTAATCTATCTGAATCACTTTCTTCTTTGGAAAATGATTTATAGTATCTACCATAGAAAACTGATGTGAAAATTAAGAAATGATCACATATTTTCATTCTCTGGCTCATAATAAGCACTCAGTAAACAGTAAGTATTCTATAAATGGTAGTTCTTATAATGGTTTTGTAGGCGTGGTCCCTTTAGGGATAAGGATAACATCTGAAATGATCTCCTGGATTCATCCAAGCTATAGGACTCTCTCCTATTCATCTCAAAGGCAGTAGTTTTAATTCAGGGATTAGTTGAGGATGGCTAAACTATGAGAGAACTACTC
Organism: Ailuropoda melanoleuca; assembly: GCF_002007445.2. Taxonomy (NCBI): domain Eukaryota; kingdom Metazoa; phylum Chordata; class Mammalia; order Carnivora; family Ursidae; genus Ailuropoda; species Ailuropoda melanoleuca. The sequence goes on along the minus strand of NC_048221.1, from coordinate 76,341,008 downwards.
GGTAGTTCTCATATCAGTCTCCAACCCATGATGCTTCCTGTAACCCAGGACAGTCTGTTTACCCCTTTTCTTGTGTTAAAAGTGACATACCAACTATTCTGGAAACCAGAAAAACATGGCAGGAATTAAAAACAAAGATTAAATTCTCTTCAATAGGAATTCTAATAATATGATTTCTACCTTTTAGTAGAACAGTTTTCTCCCACTAATCTGTACACTCTTCTGTCTTGTGTAAGAAATGGCTCATTCCAAGAGCCTGCTGTCCAAATATCACCAACATCATCTGAAGATAAGACAAAGCTGAATGCATCATCTGATGATAAGACAAAGCTGAATGCTTACTCTGGTAAGGGACTGCCTAGACTGGGCTATGACGTGGTCTCGGAGGAGTAAAAACAGGTCAGAATAAATTGAGAATTAGAAGTTCGGTTTAAGGTGGGTCTTTCAGTGTAGGGACTTAATTGAAAATAGCTAAAGATCATAATGTAACAAGGTTTGGTAAAAATAGCATTTGTAGGATTTGGAAGAAAGAGGTGCAAAGAGTCTTAGTTTATTAACCATACATTATTGAAAATGGGTGAGTCTTTTGGGAGTTCCCTGTAATTCAAAATCAGGTTATTTGCTGGACCATGAGTCTCCTAGAATAGTTAAGTTATACTATTGAGAAAAATATAACAGCGAAGTTGTTAATGAATAGTAAACCAGGGAGGGGATAAGTAGTTTCAGTTCCCAGTGGGAATTACCACTATGTGGGCTTCTCCTCCATTATCAATGAAATGAAGTGAAAAGGTGAGTGGGGTAGTTCCACAACAGGCATATTCCATGGCAGGGTACATAATAAACTAATAGGGGGAAACATCAGAAGTCCTTCTGAAGGAGGGAAGTCTCTCCATCTTTAGTTCAAAACTGGTACCTCCTTTTCCTCATTTTCTCATATGTTGAGGTCCAGTTTTCTTCTGTGAGGTAAGGGAACTAGACTTATACATCAAAAGCAGGAATTTAATACATTGAAAAATAATGTGCCTTATGTGAAGGTTTCAACTTATATGGTATTTTAAACATTTTTGATAAGCCTCCACTAGGGGAAAAGCATGTTTTAATTAAAGGAGTTAATAGCTTGTGGAAGAAGACTCCTGGTGATCCCCCTTCCAGAGAGACAGGAGTTTGAATGATGGGATTTCCTGGCCCTGGATCCAGGGTCCCAGCATGAGTGATATATCCAAGCTAGTTGGTGTCCTCCACAGAGCTCCCAGCTGTATGGCTCTCTGAACTTGTTTCTCTTCTTCCCTTCCCTTCCCTTCCCTTCCCTTCCCTTCCCTTCCCTTCTCTTTGTTCCTCTCCTCTCCTCTCCTCTCCTCTCCTCTCCTCTCCCCTCCTCTCCCCTCCTTCTCCTTCTTTTCTTTTTATTCTTTTTGGAGATAATGAGTGCTATACACACAGACTGCACCTTTACTACTTCCAGACTTGTGTAAATGATGGGATAGCTCTCTAATAATGCCGAAGGGACAGGATCAGCATAAAATTCTTGTAATGGAAACTACATATAATCTTAAGAACTGAACAATCATAGCTTCCAAATCCCTACTTTGCTAGCAGGGATAGGAAAATTCTATTTACTGACATGAAACTTTATAATAAAGAAATCAATCTTGCGTCATAAAAGCAATGTGATGTTAGAAGGGGTTCCATTGGGAGTCATTACTTGAACATTCGGAGGTCTTCCACTTTGGGGGTCATCTTCATAAATTAATTTTCTAATTAGCAGTTGGTTACCAGTTAATTACTCACAGACAATTTGACCAAGCTACAAAAACTAGCACCAGTTTAATTTCCAGGGGCAAAACAAACATGTATTGTGCCATTAAAACAGACATCCTGATGTCATGTTGCATTTATTCTCTACAATGTAATTTTGACTAGGATCCCCATAAATTTTTGGCTTTAGCTTCTTTGGCATTCTGTAATTTGCTTAAGAAATCAAATTCAGAGAATCTTCAACATTTTACAGTATATGATTTATTTACAGTTGTCTTGTATTCTATAAAGATGCCTTAAGAAATTACCTAAAAGTCATTCTTCTAAATTGTTGATACCCTTTATTAATTGGTAGAATGTTTTCCTTCAGCCCCTCGCTATTCCCAGTTATAGTAACATGTATCTATATTCTAAATAGGATTGTGAATAGTGATACAAAACAATTTGAAGGGGATAAATATGGCAGGACCTGTGGCAGGGGATGATTTAGTGAAAGGTAAATTGATAAGCAGTTCTGCTGGTGACAGGTAACCTGTCCACTTACAGATGAGTGCCCAGAAAAAAGAAGGGCAGTAGATTCAATGTCCTCTGTAAGGAGAGGCTGCGTCCATTTGGGGGGGCCAAAAATACCTGTGGAAGATAAAGCTAAGTTAGTTATTTGGTATTATGTGGTCAAAATGAAATTCTTTGCATAAAATTGTGTTTGTTGGTTAACGTAAACCAGTTTTAGTCAGTAAGACTTAGGTATGTCCACATGTAAAACATCTTGTTTCTTCCACAAATTATTCATCTAAATGGATTATACTTCATTAGGTTAACTGCCAAATATGTACATTCTAGAGTTAATAAGTGGCTTTGCAACACAAGAGTAGGGAATTGGTGCCAAGAATATGAAGACCTTTTGAAATACACTGTGGTGATTTTTCCAGAAACCTTCTAGATTACAGGAAACAGAAGGGGGAATGAACCATGAGAGACTATGGACTCTGGAAACAAACTGAGGGCTTCAGAGCGGAGGGGGGTGGGGGAATGGGATAGGCTGGTGATGGGTATAAAGGAGGGCACGTATTGCATGGTGCACTGGGTGTTGTACGCAAGTAATGAATCATCGAACTTTACATCAAAAACCAGGGTTGTACTGTATGGTGACTAACATAATATAATAAAAAATATTATAAATAAAAAAAAGGAATTACAAACTATCTTTCCTAGGAAATAACAAAAATGTTAGATGTGCTTATTTTTTAACAGCCAGCTAAACAATAAACAATGCTTAGTTTTCCAAAACTGTTGACATTTGTCTTGCCAGAAAACAAGTGCTCTAAATAACATATATTAAATTGAGTAAATGTCCTGTGACTAACGTAGATCGTTTACACAACAGAAATAGAGGGATTTTAGCAACGCAAAACATGCACATACACACACATATGTAGCATTGTCACTTTTAGACAGTGACCTCTCGCTGGGATTGATTTCAGTAAAGGATAGGAAAAGCTTAAATAAAATTAATTAAATGCAGGCAAGCGTAGGCATGAATGTGGCAATTAATTTGATTTCTGCAAGTAGCTTGTTAATAAATGGAGATAGGAAAAGCTAGTTATGGCTGGAAATTTCAAATTCCTTCAGCAATACAGCTGTGTCATATTCCTGACACACACTGATGTATGGAGATAAATTGCCTGTCACTTAGTGTGGAAGATACCGCTTAAGTTGTACATTAGATGCATATTAAGTTGTGTAGGAGCCCACATTTAGTCTGTCTGTTTCCTCTAGGTAATGTAGCTCATTCATAATGTCATTTTCTTGGATGTGCTAAAGTGGCTAAATGAGCATAGAAGTTATTCATACATTAGCATGGTATGTAGAACATCACTGTTTTCCATTTTGCAGAGGGGCATAGGCAGAGTTGACAGGGCTGAATTTATGCAGACTCCAAAAGAGACTCCAACTCTAATTAGCATTTCTTCCTAAATCAGGAATCGGGTGGGGAAAGTAAATTACACATCTGAGGTGAAGTCTTTGTCTTCTTCTGACAACCTACTTATACAAATTGGATGGGCCAGCCTGACAAACATGGAATGCTTCAAAGTTTCCTCTTGTAACAAGGAACCCTAAAAGACTTCTGTAAGGTACAATCTCAGATAATTACCATGGGATTTCTGTACAGTTAATCATTTTTGATGAATCCCTCACTTCTAAAATGGATGTGATGAAGCTTATTTATAGTGGGAAGAATTTTAATTGTCCATAGCACCCCTCTTTAGTATACAACTACTGATCTTCTTACATGTTATCTAAAGTTGCATGAGGCATGGTGCAGAGCAAGTGCTCCATCTGATAAGGACATAGTAAGTATGTAATTGAAATTGGTCTTTCAGGCAAGCCGTGATTTGTTCTTCCTTTAGGCCCTCAGCGTGAACTACCTTTCATTGTTATAATCTCTCTGCACCATCTGGACCTCTATAAAGATGTTGGTCTCAGCAGTGAAATGAAAGACAAGGAGGATACTAAATAAAACTTACACAGTGAGAGAAAATTGTTATTGTTGATGCTAATCATAAGTATATCTTTTGAGCTTTTCACCTAAGGATATTGAAAGATTCTCTCAGTGTCAATCTTGGTCTCAAAGTTTTGGGATTGATGGCCACGTGGCTGTACAAGGAGGTTAAACAATTTGACAAATAACAAATGATGAGACATGAGACGGAGATACTCTTTTTTTTTTTCTCATTCATTTAACAAACATTGCTACATATTCTGCAGAGATGATGAGCTAGGTAGTCTGACAATATAATTCATCATTCAATCTGAAACACCTGTAAGAGTTAAACGGGGAGCTACTAATAGTTACACTAGGATAAGAGACATATAAGCTGGGACCATCCAGGCAAACCAGGAAGTAATACCATCTTATTTCTTGACAATAAAAAGATGCAACTAGGTTTTCAAGCTTATAGCAGCCCAAACACACATTCTTTAAGTCTTTGCTCAAGTGTCAATGTCAAGTTGAAATCTTCAACAGCCCTAACAGCCTTTTCAGCCCTGACAAAAACGGCAGCAAACCTCAGTATTCCTTAATCCTTGCCCCTTGCCTTATTTTTTCCTTAGTTCTTATCACATTCCAATATACCATATAATTTATTTATCTTCTTTATTCTCTCTCTTCATTATAACATAAGCTCAGTAATGGCAGGGATTTCCATGTGTTTTCTTCATTGATTTATTCCCTGCATACAGAGTAATGTCTAGCACACAGTAACTGCTAAATAAATCTCACTGAATGTGTGCATTGATCCATTTTGGAGCACCAATTTTGTGTTGGGCATAGTGCTAGATATTAGAGGTACAAAAAATGTTTCTTTATGTTCATGAAGCTTCTAAATTAGTTGGAAGAAATAATTATTCTTACAAGTGAAGTAAAAAACAAGATGTTTCTGGTCTTCCATAATGCTTTCATTTTCCTCTTCATTTTGTTATAATGATTTTTTTTTTTTAAGTAGGCTCCACAACATGGGGCTTGAATTCATGACCCTGAGTTCCAAAGTCACATGCTCTACCAACTGAGCCAGCCAGGTGCCCCTTTTTAAATATTTTTTAAATGTCACATCACTTTGCATGTACTAATAAGTGAATCATTTGATAAAAATCAAATATCAAATGGATTAATAAGAAATTTTCATTTTATCTCAAAGATTGAAAACATAGCTTTAGGGACGCCTGGGTAGCTCAGCTGGTTAAGCATGAGGCTTTTGATTTTGGCTCAGGTCATGATCTCAGGGTCCTGAGATTGACCCCTGAGTTGGACTCTATGCTCAGCCGGGAGTCTGCTTCTCTCTCTCTCTCTCTCCCCCCTCCTTTACTCTCCCTTTGCCACTCCCCCCTCACACTCTCTGTCTCTCTAAAATAAACAAATAGATCTTTTTTAAAAAAAGAAAAGATAGCTTTAGAAATTGGATCATGGCTGCTTGGAAAGAATTAGAATAGAAGCAGAGTATTAATGTTTTTTTTCAGTTTTAACAAAGGACTCTAAATAAAATGGCTTAAAGGAATGAACTTTTGATGAGCCTTTTAAAATTGAGAATTTTCAAACCTTCATTCTCTAAAGTAGGGAAGAGGCAGTGATAAATTTGTAGTCATGAAAACCAGGGTCTTGTTTCTAGAGTTCTGTCTGAAGTAGCTGTGTGATCTTGGGCAGCAAGATACCTTATTCATTTCTTACATCAGTGTTTTGACTTATGGGATCATAAGTTCTTTAAGGTTCCTGTGTTAGTTTCCTACTGCTACAGTATCAGAGTACCAAAAACTGAGTGGCCTAAAACAGAGATTTGTCACAGTTCTGGAAGCTTGAACTCTGAAATCTAGGTATAAGCATGGCCATCTTGTCCCTGACAGCTCTAGGGAGAATCATTCTCTGCCTCTTCCAGCTTCTGGTGTTTTCTGCCAGCCCTTGGTGTTCCTTGGCTTGTGGGTGCATCACTGTAGACACATGTCTGTCTTCTCCCTCTTTGTTATCACATTGTCTGTCCTCTGTGTATGTCTGTGTCCAAATTCCCCTTTTTAGAAGTCATATTGGACTACTATTTACCCAGAGATATAATTTTAACTTGATTACCTCTGCAAAAACCCTATTTCTACATAAGGCCACATTCTGAAGTAGTGAGGATTCATATGCTACAATTTTCTTTTTTGGGGGATGGAGGGCAGGCGGTGGGGCACAGTTTAACCCATAACAGTTCCTTTAGTTTCTACACGATTATAGCTCTAAGTAATATCAAGAATTAATAGTAAATTTCAAAAAAAAATAGCAAATTAAAAAAAGATATATTTTACATATATATATGTATATATATATATGAATGGTTATGTATGGTTTTAAAAATTACTTGGGGGATATCTCAAAATTGCTTTGCAATAAAAGATATTCTTTTACCATCACCTAAATATAAAGATCTTGTGTATCATTATGGAAGATAGAATGATTTTCATGATTTATATACATTTTTTAAATTGTTTATAATGGTTTTCAGATTAATGCCTAAACTCAAACAGTTAAAGAAACGTGATTTAGACAACTAAAGATGGATTTCCGGATTTACGTTGAACCTGTGCAGTTTGTAGTAGACAATGAAACTTCTATAAAATTTGAGCAACTCTTTTTTTCAGCCATTTATTCTCTGCCACTTCATAAGAACAAAGTAGATTGGGATAATTTTTAGCTGTGCTTCACTTAGACAATAACTAAAGAGGCCAACAACATAGAATACTGAAGGACTGGTAACATAATAGAATTCCAAATCAGTAACCAAAGTAAAGAAATCATCTCACTGTGCATTACCATGAATTCATATTTAGAAATTTCTAGGAATACTTCTGAAAAGGATTTCTATACCAAATTTCTGTATTTCCTTGTAAAAGTGGAATTATTTATTTTTATAATAACTACTACATTTTCATAAATGTCAAGCACATTGAATCACTTAAATTGGTTAAAACTTATTCTGTCTCTTTTACTGACTTATGCAAAATATATTGCATGCATCTCTAATGTAATAAAAAATTATTTCCTTCTTACTATTACTATAGAAAATACTATTCAGAAATAGTAGCAATTTAATTCATCACTCCTAGGGCTAAATGCTTCTCAGGTATAAAACTAGCAAATTGCCAGTGAAACCCACACAATAAGAGTAAATTTTTTCAAGGTATTAGAATAGGTAAAATATCTTAATTTGTACTTTTTTTCTTAAAATTTAATTCTTTTCAATCATTAGTCAAATCAAATTTGATCTCATTTCAGACCTCCAGAAAACATGTAGTCAAAAGAGTTGTGCAACTCCATTAGCACCTTTGACATCTTCACTGAGGTTTAGAAAGTGTTTGGCAGAGGTTGCTGTGTTAAATAAAGCCTCCACTGAGCATAGCTAGCATGTTTTCTTCTGAAAGGCCTGTTAATCTGTGCTGTATGATGGGACATGTTCTTAACAGAAAGCTCCTGGACTCGTTACCAGAGATTCTAACACACTGCTGACTTAATTTACTTCTTTCCCTTTCCTTGGTCAAGAAAAAGGCATGTGTTATGACATTGTGTGAGTGTCCTAATCAAAGACCAGTCCACTATCTTTTCTCCTAAAATAGTTTTGTTTTGTTTTTTTAAGTGCATGTTTATTTTTGTCTTACCATTGTCATTGTTCTTATTTGCCACATCAAAGAGTGGCATACTTGAGAACCAGTCATCTGTTTTGTTGGGTTCAGTGTATTGTGTCCATGTTAAGAATCTTTCTGATTCCCTGAAATCTTTATATCTGCACGGTAGTGGGGGTGACAAGAAGGGAAGGGGAAAGAATGTTGGTTTGAAAATGATGTGAACCATAAGAGAAAGGTCTTTCTGATACTCCTCTATCTCATGCAACCCATCACTATGATTCAGATATGCACTCATAGTCTACAAAGTGTATAATCTGACAAGCATGTTTTTAAGACATAAAATAATTTCCTTTCATCAACATACTACTGTCTTTCTCAGTGCTGCTGAAATATGTCTCTGATCAATAGACCATTCAAAACATAGTTATAGAACATCCTACCATGTAACTAACACATGACTAGGCAATATGATAATTTACATAAGTATAGAAATGGTCCTGTACATTTGGTGTTCTTCATCTAGTTGACTTTATTTTTATTTATATCTTGCTTATTATATTACTGTCTCAATTCCTTAAATTCCCTGTTTTGCTTAATCAGAAAACAAAGTTATGAGTTAAGATAACAACTCACCATTGTTTAGTTTACAAAATGAAGAGAAGTTCTTAGAGTGAGGATATCTTTGTAGAAATATAACTTGGCATTTTAACTACAAAGTCAACACTGATATTAAATAAAAAAGCAAAATAGTGGAGTATTTGAGGTCTAATACTAGATTATTTAACTTCATAGTTTGAATTTCTTGATTTGTAAAAATGATTTCTAAGAACTGACCTATCTGATACTGGTTTGTGAAACTTAGAAGAAATATATTTTCAATAATGTATTTGTTGTAAGTATGCTTGCTATTATTTTGATAGACAATTACATGTAAATTTCTGAAGTTTAAGGTTTTTAAATATTTTAATATAGCTCTGAAATGACAATGTAAATAAATAGAAAGATGTATTTGGAAAAATAAAAATTTGACCCATTCTCAGCTTTGTAAGAGAATACATTGTATAAAAATTGTTATCCATATACAATAAGCAAGATCCTATTGGAAGTATAAAGTAGGATCATTTTTGATGATCTTTGGAAATAGAATACAAATGCTTAATTGCATTTTTATGAAAAATTAATTTTTTCACAAAAAGAAAAAAGGGCTCTTGGAGTTTTTATCAAAGTGAGATACCATCATACTTCTTAATAGGCAGAAGGCATTTTGCTGATAATTTTGTTTTGTTGATATTTTGAGCAGCTAGCTAACTGAACAAATTTAGTTGTAAATATTCAGAATGCCAACCTATTTTTTTATTTGTAGTATTTTGTTCAATGACTGTTGAGAGGAATTCTTCAATAATAAAGTTGAAATCAAGTATAAAGTTCCCTATGCTGGTTTAAATACAACTGTCAAAATCTGAGTTGACTGAAACAATCCAGCATCAAGCACTGCCTAATAAAAATCTCTCAAGTGCCTCTTTCTAACCTATCATGAACATGTTCAGTGTCTAGCAAAATAATCTTGCATATTGTAGGCATTTATACATATTTGTTGGCTTAAACTGTTTCTCCAACTGGAGATATAGGAAATTAAATTATAAATTTATATGTTTATATATTAATATATATTATTATTTTATATATTATATATAATTAATATATATTAAATTTATGTATTTATATATTTATAAATATATGTTATATATTTAATTATAACAAATTATAATTTACCATACACATTTTATTTATAAGTAACTTTATAGTATTTATTATGCTGCTTTAAATATGTTAACTATATGGAAATATCAATTTATAATAAATATATAAATTATATATTGAGTCATATTAATGCAATTACATCTAAATAAATTTTGCACATATATATTTATATCTGAAGTCACAGAAAAATAGTTGGATCACTAACATTACTGATTCCATCCCAAAAGACAAAGAAAAAATGTTATTTGGTATCATTTCAGGAATGATATTTTTAAATCCAAATGAAGACATGTTATATGACAAATGTAAATATAGTCATGAAGACACAATTGACAAGCTATTTGAAATAAAGACTGACCCAGGATATGAATTTTTCTAGAAGGATTGAGACTTTTGTTCTCAGAAGTTCAATGAGTATTTATGTATGGACAGGAAGAAAACTGGCAGTCTTCAGGCAGATACGGCACACAAAAATGGTTAGTTTGGTGTAGTGATTTTTTCCGCTTAGTTTTCTGTCTCTCTTTTTATTTAAATGTTTTTTAGCAGAGCATGTACTCTGCACTTGGCCATAGGCCCCCCATCCCTCCTGCTTCTGAAACCTGGACCTGGACATATCAGAGAGAGGAGCCCCTATGTACACATAGCCAAAAGTTTTCCTGTAGACCCAACTGTGCGAGAAAGGGAAGTAAGATGCCTGTTTCTTATTGGGGAGGGGTCTGTCACTTGAGGGATCATCTACAGCTATCTCGTGATTACTCACATACTGGTACGAGCCTGTTAGACTAGATACATGTGTACAAGTAAGGCAGAGAAGTAGAAGGTGAAGTTGCTCATGGTCCTGGCATGCAATTTATTTGATGAAAAGAGGAAAGAAACAATTTACATAATGCATGAAACAATTCATATTAAAAGAGGACAGCACTAGGAGTATAGAGAAGATAAAACAGTAGAATTGTTGTGCATGACCCTAAAGAGCTCATTGTGTAGTTGCAGAGATAGAATCAGCATAAGCACAACCTGCTAAAATATGTGTATGATAGTGGTGGGAGGTCAAAGGAGGAAGAGACTGTATGGGCTGAAATTCTTCCGGGTGTCATAGAGGAGGTGGAGCTTGAATTTGTATGGAAGAGGATTAATATTTGCATGCTGTAAAGAAAGGCCAACATTATTAATCTTGTGCGAGCAATACAAAATAAGCAAGGAGGACTTAAAAAGCAAACTGACGTCTTTATGTCTTGAAAAGTATCTGCAAGATAAAGAAAAAGAATCATCTTACTACTATGTATTAAATTGACACCAGCCTGTCAGGGAAAGCTGTGAATTATGTAAATGGTGATTTTTTTTTAAATTTTATTTTCATGTATTTGAGAGAAAGAAAGAGCACACAAGTAGGGAAAGGTGCAGAGGGAGAGGGAGAAGCAGACTTCCTGTTGAGCAGGGAGCCCGACGTGGGGCTTGATCCCTAAATCCTGGGATCATGACCTGAGCTGAAGGCAACTACTTAACCAACAGAGCCATCCAGGTTCCCCTATAAATGGTGATTTTTAATAGCTGTCCTTACAATCATTTATTGAGCAATTGCTATGTGCTTGTCACTGTACTAATGTTTTATGAAATTTTTGACATTTCAGTCTTTCAGTAGCACCATTAGTTAAAATTCATTTTCCCAATTTTGTAAGTGAATGAACCTCAACAAGATGAAATTACTTGCCCAAGTTAACAATGTTTGTACAGAGGACAGCTTGAATCTTACCTATTTTTACCTGACTCAAATATTATTCCTGCTTAAACCATTATGTTATACAGCCTTAACCAAATACAAAGAAGATGTTCAGTTTCTAGTTAAATAAATGATTGATCTCCCTCATATTTTGAAGGGTAATATGATCTCCTTATGCCAATCTTCAGAATATTCAGTTGGATTCTCACTTGACTGTGAGTAGATAACAGTAAAGTTATACAGTTCTATTGTTTCCTCAGAACTATTGTACATTGTTCATTAGTTCATTCTTCAGTTATAGAAAATTAACACCTATTAAGCAGCAGGCATTGTGTTTTCCTCTGGGAATACAGTGATAACCAGGGTGGACTTCTTTTCACAGAGCAAAGTCTAGTTAAGGTGATGAGGCTATGCAGAGTATCTTTAGGATTTATACTCTTTTAGCGTTGTAAACTCAGACATCACCATGCACCCTGGATCTTGACATTGAATTGTTCCAGGTGGTTTATTTCAATTATATCTAATTTTTAAATTTAACATAAACTAATCAGTGTCTATAGTTATTGCCACAATCAATATCTGTTGCTCCCCCCCCCCAGATTTCTTACACTGATTCTTTAATGACTTAAATATTCCTCATATCCCAAGGATATGAAAACCTAAAGGATCTTCAGGTTTGTAATCTAGATCAAAATTATGGAAGATCACAGAAGGAAAATAGGAACAAAACATTTTAAAAATGAAAAATAAAACCTGTTCTCTTACTGTGCATGACTAAAACCCAAACATGACTCTTTTTATTATTAATTTCTAAAACTATAACTATGCAATTCATTTTATGGTTTACAGTGGCTGATAGCATGTTTTCATATTTAGCAGTTGTGAAGAGAGTATTTAAACGTTTTCAAGCACCACAATTTAGATATTAGAACATAGGGATTAACAGAGGCCTTTAACTACTTTCATTTAATTTAAGGAATTAACACAGAGAGATTTGGTGATGTGCCCAAAGTCATCCCTACCTTATAGATAAAGAAAATGGACTCAGTGAGCTTAAATTATCTGCCCCAAATGACCTATTTTTTAAGGAAAAGATCTTGAATTCTCACCCACCACCCTCATCTGATTTTGGCTGAAATGTTTGATATCAGCCCTCTGCTTCCAGGGTCTTCCACAGAGTATGTACACTTGGGCAGCATAAATGAGTGTGATTATGTTGATTTTCCTAGCACTTAAAGACTATTTTTTATTCTGGAGATTTATTCACCTAGAATTAAAATAATTAATTATCTCCAAGTTTAATTTTGAATGTTTATACCCATATTTCCTCAGAGAATTTTAATATTCTCAAAGCAAATGTCATCTACTGGCATGTCAATTATCATTATTATTGGAAACATTTACATTTTTAAGTCACAGGATAAGATTAATCTACTAGAATTTACTTTTGAAGTAAAATTAAAACTTTCTTTTAGAACCAATAGTAGAATTCCCTTAACTAAATATCAAAATATTTTAAATGTAATTTTCTCTTTATTGTTGAAAAACAAGGCAGAATTATGTAAGAAATTGAAAGTAAAGGTCAAACATAATTTTCTTTGGTAAACCTTTTAGCTTGCCTAAATGCACTCTTTTTTTAAAGGATATAACTAGATTTTCATCTATATCATATTATTTCATCTCACAGTTAGGAGTTTCAATCTTTTTGAGGAGGCAATCGAAAAGGTGACTCCTTTAAGATCAATTGTGGTTTATGAGCCCTGTTTGAATTACACAAATTTTAGGGAAGGTGAGACTGCAGAGTAGAAGATACCCCATCTGAGAGCAGGTGTGAAAAGTAAGCTCTCCCTGGGCTGTCTGAGGTTATCTGTATTATTCACAGAAAATACAGATCTAAGGGAAACCCTAGTAATTTCTTTGCCTTTCTGATATGAAAGAGGACAAATCTAATAGCCTGGTCTACACTGCTAAAGAGCAGGGAAGGACAATATAAAAGTAGGCTACAAAGGCATTGACTTAATCATAGAGTATTAGAGCTGCAAGAAGGAGGGACTCTCTAGTTCAGTGTTTCTCACAGTGTGATCTAAGGACCATCTGGGTGAGCATCATTAGGGCTCCTTATTACAAAGGTAGATCTCCGAGCTGTAACTCAGACCTGGTATTGAACCTTACCTAAGAATCTAAGATACACACACACACACACACACACACAGAGAGAGAGAGAGAGATGGGGAGAAAAAGGGAGAATATAGGAAAGATTAGAACGATTTATCTAATCCAGACACTTTACTTTACAAATGAGTAAACTGAGGCCCTAAGAGATTTAATAGTTTACCTGAGATTATCTAGTTTGTTATCAGCATCCTTCAAATCCAGATTTTCTGACATTTTATACCAATGATTCCCATCTTAATTCAATACCATTATGACACATGAAACCTGTCTGATCATTTAGACTAACTTTTTGAAAAAGTTGTCTTAGTTTGAAAGGTGACCATGTATTGATTTTATTGTGGTTGTTTCTTTCCTCGTGAAATTCAAGCAGCTGAATTGTTTTTAAACCCACACAAAAAGAAACTGAGCACCAGATCCTTCAAAATTGCAGAGTCAGTTAATTGTCTGAGAGGTCCAAGATGTACTCATGAGCCCCATTTTGACCAAATTGACAAAACATTGTTCACTGATGATTTATTATCATCCCTGTTCATCTAGAGAACATATCCATTCACATTATCAAAACTGATTACAAGTAATCATAAAGGTAGGAACAGAACCCATCCCATGATCAATTTAAATAAAGATCTTTTGTTTAGTCTCTTGACTATTCCTTAATTTCCTAACAAGCCCACCTGGGTATTTGGCCATCTCAGTTGGTATCCATGTAAACTTGCTAATAGATTTGATAATTAATTTTGCATTAAATATTTTATGCAGTATGATACAAATTAGTTTTAATTGTTGGGTAGAAAAGATTCTAGCCTTGTTTATTTGTTTGTTTTTATGTCTGCTTAAAAGGAATACTGAACATTTTCTAGTAACTTGGCCTGTTGCTGAATTTTTAGAGGTCCTGTTACAGACATAATACTTTTTTTTAAATAGAGATTTTATTTATTGGAGAGAGAGAGAGTGCATGCACAAGGAGGGGGAGCTGCAGGCAGAGGGAGAGGGAGAAGCAGACTCCCCACTAGGCAGGGAGCCTGATACGGGGCTCGATCCCGGGATCCCGGGTTCATAACCTGAGCTGAAGGCAGACGCTTAACCAAATGAGCCACCCAGGTGCCCCTATAATACTTATACTGATATAAGACTTATAATGCAAAATAATGCTAACGTTGAAACATTTGCTTTGTGACTGTGTGTTTCCTTACAGATGTCATTATTAAAATCGTTTTCTTAAATTAATGTAAAAATGACTTGTGGGGACAGAGTAGGGAATTCTATGAATTTTAACACATGAATCGGTTTGTGTAGCCACCACTATAGTCAGGATTAAAGAACATTTCCATCACCCAGAAAACATCCTATGCTTTCACTTTGTAGATACAACTTTCTCCCACCTTTAACCACTGGCATCCACTGAACTGTCTACTATTACTGTAGTTTTGTCTTTTTGTGAATATCATATAAATGAAATCATGCCCTATATGACCATTTGATACTGGTTTCTTTCTCTCAGCCCTGCCTTTGAAATTCATGCCCTTTGTGTGTGTCAATAGTTCACTCCTTTTTTATTGCTGAATAGCAGTATTTTCATTGAAGAGATGTACCACAGTTTGTACATCCATTCACCTGGTGAAGAACATTTAAGTTTCCTCTCATTGATGATTATGAATCGAGCAGCTATATATATTCATATGTAAGTCGTCTTATGGATAGATGCTTTCCTTTCTTTTAAGGTAAATACTTACGAGTGGGATTTCTGGGTCATATGGTAAATGTAAATTTAACTTTATAGGAAATAGCCAAACAGTTTTCTGGAGTAACTATAACATTTTGCATTCTCAGCAGCAATGTGTTAGTGTTCCACATCTTTGCCAATATGGGGTATTATGAGTACTTCTTATTTTAATAATTCTAATATGTATTTGGTGGTATTTCATTGTAGTGTTCGTTTGCCTTTTCGTGATGGCTAATGATATGTTTTTCTTCAAGGTCAATTTTTTTTATAGTTTCAAGTTTTTATTTAAATGCCAGTTAGTAAACATATAGTGTAATATTAATTTCAGGTATAGAGTTACTAATTCATCACTTACATACAAAACCCAGTCCAATGGCTAATGACGTTAAACAGTTGTTTTTCCTCTGCTTAGTTGCCATCTGTATATTCTATCTGGTGAAGTATTTGTTCAATTCTTTTGCTCATTTCTAAATTGGAGATTTGATTAATGTTGAGATTTGAGAGTTATTTCTATAGTCTGAATGCAAGCCTTTTGTCAGATATGAGATTTGCATATTCTCTTAGTCTTTAGCTTGTCTTTTCTCTTACCCATTATTTCCACAAAGAAAAAGTTTTAATTTTGTTAGTATTCAGCATTTCTAAATCTTCTCATGATTTCTCACTGTAACTATGCACCCCTTAGTGTTTTAAAGTAATTGGAAAAAACAGAAAATGGAATATATGATATCTGAGCCTAGTACTTATATAGTTCCTGCATTAACCTTCACTCTTAGCTATTCATTCTGTCATTTTTTTTTCCATTGTCTTCTCAAACCAACTGACCCATAAAGTTTTCCTCTCTGTGTCAAGATCTCATTCCAAAACTGAGTCATGTTAGACCCTCCATCCAACTCCCAATACCTGTTAATTTCCAAGTTCCGTAGATTATCTTTATCTAACTTTTCTTCACCTATAGGCATCCCTATTTTCTATTGGTGCTACTATCATCCTAGTTCAAGGTTTATCCCCTCGTACAAACCTTGCTAACTGGCCTGTTAGCACTGATTTACCAGGTTCTAGTCTAGCATGCATGCTCAAAATGATATTTTCAGTTTGTGGTCCTTACTTAAAAGCTTTCTATTCACCATGGCTTAAAGAATGGCATCCAAACTTGGAAACCTACTATTATTCAAGATCTTCCAAACTTTAGCCGTTTTCCCTTGCTTGCCTACCACTATTACTCAGAGTGAGCAGTTAGCTCCATTCAGAATGTTCTTTCTCTTTGCAGTGGTGCTGTATATAGAAATGGCTTCTACTTTTCTGCCCTTGGCAAATATACAATCTAGTTTATAAAGCAACCTGGCTATTTGCATGACACTAAAAGTCAGCTACCAGTTCTATACTATTCTGGAGAATTATTTTGTTATGTTATGAAACTGAAAATATAGCCCGAGCATGAGGGTAGGTATAAGAAGAAAGAAGAAAACAAACAAAACAAAACAAAACAAAGTACAGTCATTTAAAAAATCTCCTTAGTAGGGGCACCTGGATGGCTCAGTTGGTTAGGCAGCCGACACTTGATTTTGGCTCAGGCCATGATCTCAGGGTCATAATCTCAGAGTCCTGAGATAGAGCCCCACATTAAGCCCCACATCGGGATCCACGCTCAATGTGGAGTTTGCCTGGGATTCTCTCTTTCCCTCTCCTTCTGCACCTCCCCCTGCTCGTGCACTCTCTCTGTCTCTCTCTGAAATAAATAGATACAATCTTTAAAACATATATCTGCTTATTAGGGATGGAATTTAGAATTAAACTTTAGATTCTAACGAGATTTTCAGGGGAACCCACCTTATGCACCTGTTTGCAATAAAAACGATCTCTCTAAAACAAATCGTAAATGTTCACATTAGCCAAAATTTTCCATTTATTTTATCAAATCTTTTTTATTAGTCAGGATAAGGTATTAGTAGTTTATATAATGAAAAGATTCACTCTGATAATCTCTATCTAATGTCTTTCATTCAACAATCTATTTGTTTTCCATATTGTATAATGTTGTAGGCTGTTTATGCAATTGTAGTACAATTTCCATTGTGTGATCACTTCATCCATTCTCTTCTTGATTTGGGCACATTTAGGGTGTTTCCAGTTTTGTGCTATTATGAATAGCATTGTTCCTCATAATATTATAGTGCATGCCGTTTGGTGAACCATGTGTAAGTCTTTTCTATAGGGTCTCTATTTAGGTATGGAAAGTCTAGGTCATGGAGTATGCTTATGTTGAGCTTTAGTGAAGACCACCAGTTTTTCAAAGTCTTATTTCCTCAATTTTTTTTAAAGATTTTATTTTATTTTTTATGTATTTGAGAGAGAGAGAGCACACAAGTATGGGGAGGAGCCAAGGGGAAGGGAGAGGGGGAGAGGCTCAAGCAGGCTCCACTTTGAGCATGGAGCCCCATGTGGGGCTCAATCTCATGACCCTGAGATCATGACCTGAGTGGAAACCAAGAGTTGAACATTTAACCAACCGAGCCACCCATGCTCCCTTATTTCCTCAAATTTTAAGAGAAACTGAATGAGCCAATTTATAGGAATCTAGTGTTGGAGGCGATGTATTATAATATTAAATGGACAGAGAAGTTAAAATTAGAAGAAAAAATGCATGTCATAAAGCTCTAACAAAGCAGAAAACAATGCTGCCCTGAAGAATGATGACCATGATTTTGGTACAGGCAGCTCATGTATAATGAATGTGTTCTAAGACTGAGAAAGAACTGAGCCTTACTTTACTTACAGTAGATAGTATATGATGCAAAGCTTTTGAAAAAATTTTTTTTTGCATTTAAAAACATCTGCCTAAGGTTTCGAGTGCTTTTAAATTAGCTTAGTCTTGAATAGGTACTAATAAAACTACTGTGTGTGACAATTGATAATAAAATCTCTGTGTCATGTCGGTATGTGGATGAGTGTTTTTTATTATTCAAAAGTGAACATGGGGCTTTGTTCATTTTCACAAAATATTCGTTCTTCAAGGTAGTTTGGGCCTCCTTCCCTCTTCCTGCTAAGCTACTGAACTATCTCTAATTTTAATTCCTTCTACCTGCCTAGATAATTTTTTGTAATTCACATCTGTAGGTATTAGTAACTGAATCTATTGAAGAGCACAAATAAAAATGAAGTGCATTTGCCAGTAAGGAAATGCAAGCTCAGGCAATGGCCTAGGGCTAGTTAGGAGATCCATAAATGGATGCTGTGTTCTATGTGACCACAGCCAGAGACTTTATGAAGAAACAAGCTTTTTTTTTTTTTTTTTTCTAAAGCAGTCAGTATTCTCTGTGTTCCTGTATGGTTTTGCCTGATACCAAGTAGAACAGAACTCACATTGTGAGCTTTGGTAAGGGCCAACAGAGAAGACACACAGAACACACTTAATTGGGTTCATTCAAACTCTATGACTCTTTAAAATAAAATGGTCTGTTAAAGCAAAGTTATATATTATGTTACTGAGAGTTAAAAGTTACTTCATAAATAAAAACATTAATTTTAGATGTGGAAATCAATAATTTATTGCTGTGGTGACATTTGAAAATAAGTTTTTAAAAGAGTTTACTATGTTTTTCCTAATTTCTTTTTTCAATATTATAGCCATAGGGTCGCATTTATTACTTATAAGAGTAGTGCCATTTGGAACACCAAGTAGTAAGGCATATTTCCCCAAAGCATTTTATAAACATACAGTTTATTTGCTGCTAATTATTGTGGGTTCTCACCACTTAAAAAAATAACTGCTCTGAAACAATAAATTATTACCAAATCCTGTATTGTGATATTCATAAAATCAGGCATGAATTCCAGTGTGAGTGAAAATGATAGCATTTCTGTGCTGAGAGCCCTGCTGCATTTTAATAAGACTTACTCAGATCCATCTTAACGTGGCTTTTGATACCATTTATATCCCAGATGTATGTCTGTAATCTTGACCTCTATGATGAGCTCCTAATTTACATAACTGACCACCTACTTGACATTTCCACTAGGATGTCTAAAAGCTATCTCAGACTTCTCAGGACTGAAACAGAGCTGTCCATTACTAATTTTTTTTTTTTTATATTGAAAGTATTTCATGACAGAATTTGAGGGGGAAATTAAATTTATTTTAAAGGAAGAACTAAACTTTTAGTAAACTTTCAAACTTAACTTTTTATATTTCTGAAATCAATGTTAGCACTCACATATGAACAGATGAGCAATAGCTCATCCTTTTTATTGTATCCCCTTTGTTAATACTCTTAAATCAAAGGTACTATCACTTAATTAAAACAAAGACTAGAATTTATTCAATCCTGAGTGAAAATAAGTTAATGTTTAAAATGTTTTCCTCCCTGAACAGTTAGGTCTTACCTATGAGTATCTTTCCTATTTTTTTTTTTTTTTAGAAAATGTAAAAAAGAAAAACAAAAGGAAGCATTTCCAGCTTGAGCAGATTTGGAGTCTCTAGGATTGGTCTCCTGGCCCTATGATGCTTATAAAAACCTGCTACTTTGCCCACCTCCTTGATCTTCTATTTTCTTATTTATGAGCTAACTTAACCTAAAGCAAGTATCACCTTCATCCCCTCTTTTTTCTTAGATTCCTTTTTTCACTTGTATGGTGTGTTGTTACCTTATTATGAATTTTATATTCCTTTAATGTTTTGTAACAAATAATCCAATACCTAATTTTTTCAGCCTACAATCCTTTCTATGCCATTCAGCTGTTCTATCTTCCACAAGTCATTAACCAATAATAGCTTTCACTCCTATGGTGCTTATTCTGTATCGAACATCATTTTACATATATTAACCCATATAATAATCACTACATCCATATAAGAGAAATATTCTTCTTATACCCATTTTACAGATGGGAAGATTTAAGCAGAAAGAAGTTAAGTACTTTGCCTAATTCACACCATGCTAATGGTGGAGGTAAGATTTAAACTGAGTCAGGCTTCATGTTCTTAATTATAAATCTTGCTGCTTCTCTGAACTTCAGTTTTCTCATTAGTTAAATGAGTGGATTGGCACTGGTGACACTTAAAGTTCTGCCAAGCCCTAAATAAATGAATATATTGATAGGGGTAAATGTATATATGAAAATTTCACATTTGCTTGATTAGAAACATTCTCTTATTGACGATTTTCCACATAAATGTTTTAAGAATGATAACTTCAAAAGTTTTTTGTTCCTATTCTCATTATAACCTGTAACACAATTATTCCTCATGTGTTCTCAGTAAGAATTTGGTTGGTTGATAAAGTGGTTGATTACTTGGCTTTTGAGAAATTGGCACTGCAGCACCTGGAAACCAGGCTGGAAGGTGGCACCGGGAAACCAGAGCCTGAAATTATACCAGGCGCTTCTCCTCACTTATGACTGAGAACAGAACAATGTTCCAGTTTAGAGGTATCTGGGAAACTTTAGACACTGCTGTCTACTTTGCAGGATCACTTAGAAGGAGGATATGGGAAAGAGGAAGGGCAGAAAGAAGACCAGGATAGGAGGGACACTTTGTGCCACACATCTTTCTGTGTTTTATGATTTTTGAGTTTTGTGAATATATCATCTGTTTGACAATTTAAATAAGTCATTGAGAAAAGTTTCTGTGGTCTCAGACTAGGTCCTTAGCAACAGAGCTGAGAAATCCTGAGGTCAGGGTTCTCCGCTGTTTTGTCTAAAAACACCCTTCACTGAACTGTAAGAAAGTCATGTGAGTTCAATTAATTGGAATCACTCAAGCAATGAGATTATGGGAGACAGTCCTCTGTAGGAAGTAGTGTGAAAAACTAAAATAACAGAGTGAAATAATCTAACAGGGAAACAGAATAATGAATGACAGACACTATCAGAAAGCAATTTTGCACTAAACCAAAAGGATGAGTAGTAAGATTAATACGAATGTAGAGAGGAGAGTAATCAGGATGAGCCGGAACAATTTTCTGGACCACTTAATGGCTCTCTTTTCCACATTCCCATACCCGGAGCTAAGAGAGTAACATATATAGTCTATTACAAAAATACTAAGGAAAGAGAATGAGTCCTAGTTAATCCATCCTTGGTGGACAAACAACTCAATATTTTTGATTCTGCTCTACTTACTTTGATGAGAAGTCTATAATTAAATTTAAGGACAGAGTGACCTGTGACCACTATGTACAGATGGAAAACATGTCTATTATCAAGCAAGTAGAGTGGTGCTGGTGCATTCAGGGACAAGTTAACGTGGTATAATGGAACAGGCAAACACAGTGACTGTTGTGAGCCAAGTCGGCTCCATTCAGTGTCTACTGGCAAGTACTGATGAGTCAGGGATTATAGCGATTATTCTATGGCTGAATCAGCAACCAAGTTTTTCTTCTTTTTTTCTATTGTTGTTGTATTACAAAAGTCACATGAGATCTATTCTTTTAACAAGTGTTTAGGTGTACAATAGAGTATTGTTAAGTATATGCAAATTCGTTGTATGGTGGATCCCTAAATCTGGTTTTTTTCATCTTGCATGATTGAAACTCTATACTATTGGATAATAACTGCCCCGTCCCTATTCACCACCATTCTATTTTCTGCTTCTGTGGGTTTGACTACTTTAGAGACCTCATATAAGTGGATCATGTATTATTTGTCCTTCTATGCCTGACGTATTTCACTTTGTGTGATGTCCTTTAGTTTTATCCATGTTATGGAATATGACAGGGTTTTCTTCTTTTTGAAGGCTAAGTAATAGTCCATTGTATGTATGTATCATGTTTCATTTGTCCAGTCATTGGTCTATGGACATTTAGGCTGTTTTCATCCCTTAGCTATTGTGGCTAAGGCTGCAGTGAACATGGAATTGCAAATATCTGACACCCTGTTGTCAGTTCTTTCAGATAAATACCTAAGAGTGGGATTGCTGGATCATGTTGTAGTTCTCTTTTAAATTTTTTGAGAAACCTTCATACTGTTTTCCATAGCAACTGCACCATTTTATATTCCCACCAAAAGTGCACAGGGTTCCAATTTTGCTACATCCTCAGTAACACTATTTTCTGTTTTGTTTTGTTTTATAATGGGCATTCTAGCAGGTGTGAGGTAGTAGTTCCTTGTGATTTTGGTTTGTATTTCCTCAACAATTAGTGATATTGAACATCTTTTCATATACCTGTTAGCCATTGTATAACTTCTTTGGAGGACTGTCGATTCAAATTGTTTGCCCATTTTTAAATTAGGTTATTTTGTTCTTTTGCTATTGAGTTGTAGGTGTTCCTTATATATTTTACATATTAACCTCTTTTTTTAAGTTTATTTTTTTTATTATTATGTTCAATTATCCAGCATTAACCTCTTATACATATGCTTTGCACATATTTTATCCCATTTCATAGGTTGCCTTTTTACAGTGTTGATTATTTCCTTTGCTGCATAGAAGGTTTTTAGTTTGATATTGTCTCAGTTGTCTATTTTTACTTTTGTTGCCTATGCTTTTACTGTCCTATCCAAGAAATCATTGCAAAGACCAATGTCATGAAGATTTTCAACTATGTTTTCTTCTATAGTTTTATAGTTTCAGGTTTTACATTTATGTCTTTAATCCATTTTGAGTTTACTTTTATATATGGGATAAGAGGCCAATTTTATTCTTTTGCATGTGGATACCCAGTTTTACCAATACCATTGGTTGAAGAGACTATCTATCTTTGTTCCTATTGTGTAGTATTGACAGCCTTGTGGAAGATCATTTGACCTTATATATGCATGGTTTTATTTCTGGGCTTTTTATGCCGTCCCATTGATTTCTGTCATTATGCTAGTACCATACTGTTTGGATTCCTGTACCTTTGTAATTATCTTTCGAAGTCAAAAAGTATGTGGCCCCCATGTTTTTCAAAATCGTTTTGGTTCTCTGGAGTCCTTTGGGGTTCCATATGAATTTTAGGATTTTTTTTCCTATTTATGCAAAATATACCATTGCAGTTTTGATAGGGATTACATTGAATTTGTAGATCACGTTGGGTGCTATGGATATTTTAACAATATTAAGTCTTCTAATACATGAACATGAGATGCCATTCCACTTTTTTCTGTATTCTTTAATTTATTTAAGCAGTGTTTTATAGTTTTCAGTGTGTAAGTCTTTCACCTCCATGGTTAAATTTATTCCTAAGAATTTTATTCTTTTTCATTCTAAAAAAAAATTCTGTATTCTTTAATTTATTTAAGCAGTATTTTATAGTTTTCAGTGTGTAAGTCTTTTACCTCCATGGTTAAATTTATTCCTAAGAATTTTATTCCTTTTCATTCTATTTCATTCTTTTTCTTAATTTCCTTTTCAAATTGTTCATTGTATGTAGAAATGCAACTGATTTTTATATGTTGATTATATATTCTGCAACTTTACTGAATTTCTTGTAGTTCTAACAGGATTTTTTTGCGTGGAAAAGGATTTTCTACATGGAAGATCATGTCATTTGTGAACAGATGATTTTACATCTCCTTTTCCTATTTAGATGCCTTCTATTTCTTTTAGTTCCCTAACTGTTCTGGCTAGGACTTCTAGTACTATGTTGAATGGAAGTGGAAAAAGTGGGCATTCTTACTTTGTTCCTGATCTTAGAGGAGAGGCTTTTGGTTTTTTACCATTGATTATAATGTCAGCTGTGGGCTTTTTGTATATGGCTTTTATTATTTGATATAATTTCCTTCTATATCTACTTTTTTGAGAGTTTTTATCATGAAGTGTGTTGAATTTTGTCATAGGCATTTTCTGCATCTAATGAGAAGATTTTGTGATTTTTTTTATCCTTTGTTCTGTTAATGTGTTTTATCACATTCATTGATTTGTGTATGTTGTGTATGTTGAACCATTCTTGCATCCCAAGGATAAATACCAGTCTGTCATGGTGTATAATTATCTTAATGTGCTGTTGAATTTGGTTTGCTAGTATATTGGTAAGTATTCTGCACCTATATTCATCAGAGATAGTTGCCTGTACTTTTCTTTCCTTATAGTGTTTTTGTCTGGCAATGGATTAAGGATAGGGTTGGTTTCATAAAATGATTATTGAAGTATTTGCACTTACTCAATGAAGTTTGAAAGAAGACTGTGATTAATTCTTCTTTAAAGTTTGATAGAATTCTCTAGTGAAGCCATCTGGTCCTGGTCTTCTCTTTTTTTGGAAGGTTTTTGACTACTAATTCAATCTCCTTACTCATTATTGGTCTTTTCAGACTTTCTGTTTCTTCATGACTCAGTCTTGGTAAGTTCCATGTTTGTAAGAATTTATCAGTTTCTTCCAGGTTATCCTATTGTTGGTGTATAATTGCTCATAGTAATTTCTCATAATCCCCTCAAAGTCACTGAGATTCTAACTGGAAAAGCATTTACTATCCTATATCTCCTTCTAAGGTAGTTTTCTTGCTCTCTTTCTTTCTCTCTCTCATGGTCTCCTCACTTCCATTGCCAGAAATCAGATTTACCCAAACATGGAAATTCAGTCATGAATACAGAGAGAGCTGGTTGCTTACTCATTGAAGCACTTTCTTGACACAGTTTTGGGTCTCTGAGAACCCTATGGTTCTGAGCGGCCCATGTGGTCTGAGAGGCCTTATGGTATTTTTAAAGATAAGTACTTTAAAGATAACTTACCAATAATGTTAAACCAATCCATATTGTTTTCATCTCAAATAAAGAAACCTGAATTCTCCCTGGCTCATCTGTGTTTTTAGTATATTTAGGGAAGGGCATTTGTTGAGTCATTAAATTTTGGAATCTCTGCTTTTAGTGGGCCTTCTATTGGGGGCCCAGTAACAACGAACTCATGGTTCAAATTATCATCAGTGTCAGGGCCAGAATCTTCTCTGGTCTGGGTGACAACAAATTGCATCAACATGGGAGGTATTCTCTTCTTGCAGCTCCTAGTTCTCTTTTTGAAGCACAGGCTTTTCACCCCACAAGTCAACCAAGCAGTACTTTGAACGATCTTTCGCAGAATGAAACAAAAAGATCCAGATGGGCAGCCTCTGGTTTCTAACCATCCTCACTTTGTTTCCCTTTTAAGTTTTATATCTACTCTACTTGTTTAATTTCACCCTAAGACACCATGCATGCTATCTTCAAGGTTGCTGAAAGCTATTTGACTTTTTTTTTGGTGTGTGAAACATTCCTGTTCTCTCAGCATAAAACTCTTTGCCCCAGTCTGTGAGGTCAAACAGACAGGACCACTGAAATACGTAAACTGAAGTTATATAATATAATATCCAGTGAGAGTCCTGCACTAAACAGAAGAAACTTTAACATCATCCTCCCAAAACGTTCATAACATACTAGATATAGGTCGCCATGTGACCTATTGTGTGTTTTCTAATGTGACTTTGATTCACCATTATACAGTTTATTTCCTTGAACATCAAGAGCAAACCACAGGGCTCTGGTCCTTAGGAAACAGAGGGATACAGTATTTTGAAATGAATGCAATTAAAAAGAGTAAAAGTGATATTTATATGTTTTGGTTGCATTAATTATGCTTCAGATTTTATTGTATATATGTTTATAAGTTGAAATCTACCGAGGCATGGTGAAAGAGGACCCACAAACATAGCAGGTCTCTTTTACAGAAATTAGAAGTAGTTCATTTATATGCAGTTCCCTGAAGAAAGTTATTCTAACATTTTTTTGGATAAGCATATGTATGACTTGATCTGCAGAAAGGTAAGCTCTGAAGATCCTTTCACAAAGAAAATTCTATGATTCTATTAAAAAACTATTGATTCTTTGGATAAAATATTATGAAAATAATGCTTTGCTTGAAGACTAGTTAAGCCAGTTTTTAAGTATATGTTTCAATGAAATCTCAGTCTCTCTTAAAATTGCTGTGACACACACACACCACACATTGGTGTTGAAATAGCCATGGTATGTATTTACTCATGCTTTTCATTTACAGTTTATTAAGGGGTCACAAAATTTTTTAAAGTTACAGTTTTAAAAATTATTATATAGTATCTCCCCTAAAATACCAGAAATGTGGGTATAACTACTTTTAAAAATTAGTAATATATAAATAGAAATCAGAATAAATACCACAGATTCTTTAGTAAGAGACTTTTATAAGACACAGATCTGTTATAAGATCTAGTGCCTGAAATACTTCTACCTATTGTTCCTCTGTTGTAGTATATCAAGTATAGACCCTGTAAAGATTTTAATTACCTCACCCCCTTCATCCTGATCAAATAACAAATTAAAAAACATACGTCATCCTAATGGGAATTAGAAAAAATGTAATGTCAGTATGTCTTTTATAATTACCACTGCTTCTGTTGTCATATTGTCTGACATACCTGTACACTGGAGACTTGTGTCTGCCTTGATCTGTGTACACAACATGCATAATCACTGAGGGTGCACGTAGTTTAATGAAGAAAACTTTTAAAATGTAACTTGCTCTTCATAAAGGAAGGTACAGGTTTTTCAGTAAGGATGAAGTAGGACTATTACAAACATGGTCAAGGTAAAGAATTGCAAGTTGATTATATAAAAAAGAGGGGGAAAAAAGATGTCAATTCACCTTCCAGTTGCAACATAATTTTAAGAATTCTGCCCCATTCATGTTCTGATTATAGGCATAGTTTTAGAATTCTCCTCTGTGCACCTTGTGCTTCTATGATATAGAATCAGAAAGTGTATCGACATAGATTTTTTTAGAATTTTTTCTGAAACTTTCTCCCTTCTGGGGGTAAATAATTGAATAAAATAAATGGTGTCCACTTTTTCCCCAGTGAAATGCTAGGTAAATAAAGGGGACACAAAACAGCTTTTGAATTTAGTACTGTACCTCAAAAAATAAATGTGTAAAAATTACAGATATCTATAGATTTTAAAACAAGAAACCCTTTCTTTCTTTCTTTCTTTCTTTCTTTCTTTCTTCTATTAAGACCTTTGAAGTCGTATTTGCAGGTGGTATAAGAGAATTGATCAAATTTCAGGCATAATTTTTATCTGATGTGGGTATAAATTTGGAAAGGGAAATAGGCAGGAATGAAGGGGTTTTTCAGATTTTATGTAGTGTGGTATACTCCTAGAAATTATTCTTCATTTTCCAGAATTTTTCTTTCTGTGGTTTTCCAGAAAGTACTTTCCAACCTCTTTCTGTGTTTGCTATGTAAATATGTAAGTATTGGAATAAAAGGCAATATTTCTTGGTTTATGAATTCATTTCACAGTAGACACCCAGGGCTTAGGGAATGAGAAGGAGAAAGGGATGGAAGTTTGGGGTGTTATTCAACCTTGGAAATGAATGAAGTTTTATAGTTTATGGTGATTTTAAAAATTAGGAAGAAAGCCTGGTCATATAGTATTATTGATAAAGTGCATGGCTGCTGCATTTTCCATACTATTGCCGAATTACCCTATACTGTGAATGAATGACCCAAATTAGATTTTTACTAATTGTTGCCCTCATTTTTTTCTTCATTTTCTAAGAATAAGAATACTTCAGTTTTTGAATAAAACTGGATTATGATCTCCTCTTTAATCTTGGTGGAATAAACTAAGCTTCTTAATTAAAAATAGAGTGAGAACAGAAAATGTGTTTAGTCACAATAATAAAATAATAGAAGCATTGTAAAGAATAATTAGTAGTTCAATGAAGAAAGTTTCTACGCCCATCATCATGATGGGTTTTTGTGGGTTTTTTTTGTTTTTGTTTTTTTTATTACTGGGGTTGGGGATTATATAAGGAAGATGGGAATGTGGATCTTCTCTGGGTTAATGGCTTTCTCTATGCATGTTCACATCTTCAGCCTCCAATCACAGTGCCACTCCTTTAACATACCTGGTTGATCTGGTTGATCTACATTTGGTAACAATTCTTTAAAACCCTATTTTCTGAGGTGCCTGGTGGCTCAGTTGGTTAAATGTCTGCCTTTGGCTCAGGTCATGATCCCAGGGTCCTGGGATCCAGTCCCGCATTGAGTCCTGCATCGAGTCCCACATTGGGCTCCCTGCTCAGCAGGGTGTCTGCTTCTCCCTCTCCCTTTGCCCGCGCCCCCCCCCCGCTTATGCATACTCTCTCTCTCAAATAAATAAATAAAATCTTAAAACAAACTATTACTTCCTTGAACATTCAGTATGTAAATAAGTACACGCACTATATTTATTGAAAACATAGTTTCTGTTAACCATATTAGACACAGACTGACAAAGAGCAAATTCCTTAGGTCTAAAATTAGGACTTTCCTATGCCTTCTGTAGTGCTCTTTTTCTATAATATCTGGGTGTTCCCCTGGTGATCTGCTTTCCTTACCTCTTGACCTTATAAGGGCAACAGTTTGGCCTGATCTTTTGGAGTTATATGTGTAACCACAAATATATTATTTCCACATAATCAGATATTCAAGTCACCATTACGCTGGCAAGCACATGCTGCTTGCTATATGTTATTCACTTGGTTACTTCTATATAACTTCTTATTTAAAAATCATAGAAGTGACTGATGAATTGGTATTTAGTTCACATGGCTTCATCTACTAATGTAATTTAAATATATACTACATGAAATCAAATGCTTCAAATATTCCAAAAGAAAATTTAAGTGTATGAGCAGCTGAGATATAGTGAGTTAGCAAGATCCAATCCCCAAAAGTTCTTAGAAAGTATAAATTTAAGTCACAGTGATTTTTCAAGGAAATCATTAGTGTTACTTTAACAGGTCTTTGAGAGAAAAGATATATGTTATATTAAGGAATTAAAGGCAAAATTTTATACTTCGTTTATTTGCAGGCCAACTATAACTTTTCCTCCCAGCTTTTTTGATGTATAATTGGCATATTATAACTTTTTAAATGAGATCATTATCTAAGGGAAACTACCCCCCCATATTCTTTTAGGTTATCTGACCCACTTATCAAGTTATGCATTTCTTTATTAATGTTCTCAAAGTAAGATGCAAATGCTTATTAAAGTATTAACTTACACTGATTAATTTCTGTGTTGTCTCAAGCAAGATACAATTTTTTTAGAGGAAATTGAATATATGTAGGGAACTCAGCCAGAGATTTCTACTAATAATGCCACTTACCATGCTTGTTTATGTTATAAGATGAATTTCTGGATGCAAAATGTTTATTGGAGAGATTAATGTTTTTGAAGTATCAGGTGGCAACTCTTCAGAAAGACACTACATCTTAGTAATAAACATCCTTTGGTTCACTCTCAAGTTTCAAAGCACTTTATTACTATATTCAAAAACTTTTGATTATCTATCTATTAAGAATGCTTGCTGTATTTTGGAGGGTTTGAGGTCATTTGAAATAATTAAATTATTTAGTGTTAGGTAGCATGTATTTGGGCTCAAAGTAGCATCTTTAGCATATAAGGAAATTCTTGGCATTAGTGAGACTTAGATTCTTTGTACTTTAAGTCTAAGAATTGTTCTCAAAAGATTGCTTTAGAATGTTTTGGAATAAATTCATCAACAGTAGATGGTATGAGGAATCAATGAAATTAATATGAAGTATAGAGTCCTCCCTCGATGGATGCGTGTTATTTTTATTTGCATGTGCCTATATGGAAAGACAATACACTAGTAGGTTTAGTGAAGAAATTGAATTGGAAGACCTGAAAGCCTTTTTAAAGAAATAAACTCAACAATATATTTCTATATAGGCAATTGACAGGTATGCCTCCCTTTTCACCAATGAAAGAACAAATTTTAGTGGATTATTTCTCCTTCAGAGGGTCATTTGGATTCAACTCATGAAGGGCGGTGACCTCAAACCATTGCTATCTGACAGTTGTTTGGCAATCAGTGTGGAATATGTAAGTGACTTTGGTCTGGCTCTCTGAGACATGTATATATCATAATAAACTGGCATTCTCTTCTCTAACCCAGGAATGTTTAAGCTGATTATCCACAGAGGTAGTTTAGTTCTTCTAGATTAAAATTTGCATTCTTTTTATGTTTTTTGGAGCCTGAAAGTATAGAGCATAGCAAGCTTTACCTCAGGAGTTTTAATAGCCTGAAAAACGTTCAACTTTTTCTCTATTTGATTAAAAAAGGGAAAAATATTTAAACTAAAGATAAAATGATTTTACATGTTAACAGTTTCTAGAATAACATGAATCGTGTTGGATTATTTTCTCTGTCTTGGAAAGCATCTCCAACAGCTTTTCTCCTCTATTCATATGACACAAAATCTTTAATGGAACTATTAATGTTTTTTTGTTTGTTTGTTTGTTTTGNTGGATTATTTTCTCTGTCTTGGAAAGCATCTCCAACAGCTTTTCTCCTCTATTCATATGACACAAAATCTTTTAATGGAACTATTAATGTTTTTTTGTTTGTTTGTTTGTTTTGTTTTTTTATTTTTTTTTTTTTAAGATTTTATTTATTTATTTGACAGAGATAGAGACAGCCAGCGAGAGAGGGAACACAAGCAGGGGGAGTGGGAGAGGAAGAAGCAGGCTCACAGCAGAGGAGCCTGATGTGGTGCTTGATCCCATAACTCCGGGATCACGCCCTGAGCTGAAGGCAGACGCTTAACCGCTGTGCCACCCAGGCGCCCCGAACTATTAATGTCTAAGCATGAATGTTTGAGAGCGTGATGATCTAAAAATATTTGGCCATTTNGCTCGATCCCATAACTCCGGGATCACGCCCTGAGCTGAAGGCAGACGCTTAACCGCTGTGCCACCCAGGCGCTCCGAACTATTAATGTCTAAGCATGAATGTTTGAGAGCGTGATGATCTAAAAATATTTGGCCATTAGGTTGGGGAGCTTCAGGTAGAGGTCATCAAGTATCTTGATTTGTTCTTGGGAGAAGTTGCTATGGTCACGTTTAGGTTTCCTTGAGGACTTTTATTATCAGAAAACTAGACTTTTTGCAATAACTTGGCAAAATCTCTGATTATTAATGAATATTAAATAAATTTTCAGGGGTACCTGGGTGGCTCAATTGGTTAAGAATCTGCCTTCGGCCCAGGTCATGATCTCATGGTCCTGGGATTGAGCCCCGGGTTGGGCTGCCTGCTCAGTGGGGAGTCTGCTTCTCCCTCTCCCTCTGCCCCTAACCCCCACTTGTGCTCTCTCTCTCAAATGAATAAAATCTTTAAAAATAAATAAATAAATTTTCATTCTCTTATATAAAGAGACCCCTCTCAATTGCCTCTCAGCCTGTAAACTCTAACTGTACACTGTACACTGCATATAACGTTCTACTGAATCTATTCAAGGAATTTGAACAGGTTAGAAGTTCTGTGTATTTTCTCAAAACATTCTCTTAGGAACTGTCTTTTCTAAAAAGTTTCTTATATATTCACGAGGAAATTGCACGAGTCAAGATAGTATTGTTTACCTGGAGTGATTGACAAAATTGTGATTATTTGTCATTTTCAGAAGGTCCTTAAAGCTTGTTACATCAATTTATGATATTGTGTTGAAGGTTAGGAGGTTGGGTTCACTAAGCCAGTTGGTTTAGTTATCTGGGTAAGTCTGAATATACTGATCTTTAAGTGTTCGTTTCAGCACTCCTGAAATGTAGTTTAAATACTAGCACATTTTACCAAAATGAAATTTTCTGAAAGACTGATAAGTATTTTCCCAATGCAATGAGAGTTTGAAAACCCTATATTTAAAATGTGTATGCCCTCCCTTGGTTTTTGTTTTGACTGTGTTTCATTTCCTTGCATACAAATATCTTTATTTATTTGCATTTCCTCTTTAGTCTTCGTAAACCTTTGAGTTTTCTATGCCTGATATAATGCCTATTTGCAATCAGGTAAGATTTAACTTATAATATATTGATGTCAAGAATCACTAAAGGTAGTAATACAAGACCAAGACAGGCCGAATGAGTACTAGGTCAGATTTACAGTAGTAGAGCTAGGCCAAGGAAAGAAATTCAATACTGAAGGGCCCTCTTTGCAAGCTTGTGATGTGACAGAATTTAAAGCTTATTTATGCTTGCTTCTTCTGCTAGGGGAGCTCTCCATTACAAAAGCCTATCTCAGATGCCACTACCATCCCTTCATGCACTTTCAGTTTTCATATCAGTTTGTATAGCTATAATAATACCTTTTGGGGGTGGGCATAAAACTCCTGGAAGGTCATTAATGGGGTTGGAACCCTATTGTTCTTGTCATTAATCATTTGATCTTCCAAATGACTTACCTCAGCTATACTAAGGCCAAAACCTGTCTCTGACTTATCCCTCATCATAACCCCAGTATCTTAGTTAAGATTTCTCCAAAGCAGTGGTAAACAAAATGTTCATATCTGAGAGAGAAAAAGAAGTAGAGAGAGAGGGAGAGAGAGAGAAGGAAGGAATCAAATATTTCAACCTGAGTCAGAGACTTCATGAGGTACTCATCCTTAATCCATTGACTTTTCTGGAACACTCAAGGATACCACAGTTTTATAAATTTCAACACTTTCAGGAGTGTATGCTATTTCCATAATTCCACCTATAAAGCAAAATAAATAATCACAAATTACATTTTTAATTTCAGCCATATTTTTCACACTGGACTAAATATATATGAGATAAATTAGAACGGCAACACAAAGTTGGAACTACCGGGATAATGCTTATTAACAATTAGATAAAAATGCAAGACAGATTATATTAAAGTTTCTGTATTTCTGAGTATAGGTAGCATTGAAAGCATGTGTTACTTCAGGCTTGAATATTCAGAGGTGGCTTCATGAAAGACATAGGCAGCATGGAAGGGAAACCATCTTTTAATTAGAGGGGGGAAGCACCTCATCATGAATAGACATATTGATACACTAAAATTTCTTTCTTTCTTTCTTTTTTCTTTTTTTGCTTAACTTGCTCATTGTGAAAGTATCCCTAAGGGAAGTTACTGAGCAAGGCATTCAGCTAAGTCATACATCTGTCATTTTTAGGATTTATACTCCTTAAGCAGAGTGGAGAAGTTCAATTATGTGAAAGTAAAACATTTGAACAGACCTTGAGTCAAACAATAACAGCAAAAAAAAAAGTATTATAAAAATGCATTTTGCTATTTTATGTTTAATAATAGGGTTAAAATATACATCATAATGAGGTTTCCTACTAAAATGATTAAATACAAGCTTATATATCTAAAGTTGTAAAGCATTAGTTTACAAAGAGTAAAAGCCATCATTTGACAAAACATTTTCATAACTGTAATTCTTTCAATGTCAAGCTGATATACAGTAAATGTTTTCCTCTCATGCTAATAAGGTTGACCATCATGTCTTAAGTCTTGCCTACAGCAAATTGGAAAAAAAGGATGCCTGCTGTTACATTTAAAAAGGTGCACTTTTATAGTGGTTTCTGATTATTTATAGCTGGCAGTGTGGATTTTAAAGTACAATGAAATGAATTGTGTCCTTCACTCAAACACATTTGTATATTGCCCATCAGAAAAATTAAAGTCAATTTCATGTACTTAAGTGGTAGATATGGCTGGGAAATAATACAACTTGAAGGGCAGAAAAAAAATGTAAATAACTGTGGCCTCTAAGTGAAAATAATATATTTCCATGCAACTTCTAAAAGTCCAGGGAATAAGGAAGAGAGTGGAATGACCCCATAAAAGTAACCAGCAAAATAGATCATGACAGGTATCAAGAGACTTTAAGGCACAAAAGCCAGGCTCTTATGGAATTTAGAGAATGAATATTTCTCTACTTTTTTTTATCAAGCACATTTTTAAGTTTATTTAGTTTTCCTCTATTTTCTAATCCCCCATTCAACAGCATTAATTCAAAATGAAATCATGTGTAAGTGGAAAAAATGTGAATGCTAAAATGAGCATCTTAAATTACTTGACATATTTCCATTTTACTTCTTCATAGAAGTGACCTTGTCTGTCTAAAACGTTCATGTGATATGATTTCAATAACCCCCCAATAACTGTGTTATACCTCTACATGGTATTTTATGCAGTTCCTTTGGTAGAAGATGTGTTTTAGTTATTTTTTAAATTAATGACATATACATTTAGATAATAATGACAGCTGTGTGCCAAACATCACTGTAAGCATTTCATGTATATTACCTCATTTAATTCTCACAATGAGCCTTTTAGATAGGCCCTGCTTTACACGTGATAAACTTGAGGCACAAACTGGCTAAGCAGTTAATGAAGTGACACTGCTTAAAGAGAGGCAGAACAGAGATTTACATCGAAGAGTCGGGCTCCAAACCTGTCCTCTGTGTTATATGGCACTGCTTCTTATATGTGTATGCCCTGGCCCTGAAGAAAAAAAAGGGACTTAAATTCACAGATTTACAGTCATCCAGTAATACTGCTGATTATCAAAGATTTTATTGGGGTTGGAGACCTGTTGGAGATAGAGAAGCAGTTCTGATAGTTAAATGGGAAGAGAGCATGCTCCAAATGTCTGAAGGTATAAGCAAACATTTTTGTTTGTGGTGGGGCTGGAGGCAGGGGGTGGAGGGGGGTTGTTGGTAGAGAAGAGGGAATTAGGAAGAGAAGCTGCAACAACAAAAAAAGACAAACTGGGGTATTTCTCCCTTTGTCTGAAGATAGTCTTGTACTTTTATATCCTCTTCCTATTCTTCAAAGTAGACAGCATTCACTGTATTCACAGTGTCGAAAAAGATGTGCTGACTTTATGGCAAGGGTTAAAAGTGTCAGTGTAGAAATCAAGGTGACATAGTTGAAAAAGATCCAGACTTTGGAATCTGAGAGACTAAACTTAAAATTTTGCCTGAGGCATGCATTTCCTATATGGCAGTGGGGATCACATCCCTCACGTGTAAAATTGGAAAAATAACATGCACTTCATAGGCTTATTAAGAGGATTAGTGAGTTCAAGCCCCACATTGGGCATAAAGCCTACTTGAAAACAAACAAGAAAACAAACAAAAACAGGTTCAGGCAAGGTAATGCTGGCAAAGCATCAAATTTTTACACATGGAAACATTGAATAAATGGTAGCTCTTGTTAGTATAAGCTCACCTTTGTCTATTAAGTGTCTGTAGATACCATGGTTCACTTAATACAAGGTGACCAAGATAATCTTAATGATGCTTGCAATTGATCCAATTAAAAAAAAAAAACCTGGCAGCTCAATCTTTTTATAACTGGTAATCATATCGAAAAGACTTATTTCTTCTATAGAACTGATTTGCTTTTTGAAAGGGGGAAAAAGGTATGAGAATATCTCAGTAAAAGAATCAGTGATATTTACTTTTCTCTTCTATTTTCCACTGTGGATACTGCAAGGACTTAGTTAATGGATTATACTCTAAATGTCAACCCAGAGAGAATTTAACAGAAAGTGCAATAAAGCCTTTGAGGTTTGTCAGAGTGGTATAGAACATGTTCATGTGTCAAAGGCCCAATCCAAAGGCCCAAAAGAATGACAAAAATATCAAAGCTCTGGGTTATTATCAAGAGAGTAAAAAAATATGTGGAGTACATGTTGTTTTTTAAAGCAATGTCTTAAGTATGGAAAAGAAATTGCCTAGCTCTGCCAGCATACCACTTATGATCTGTGCAAGCATCCCTCGTGACTTTATACATATGACGATGATGCAAATAGTAGCATTCAGCAATACTGACCTCAAAGAACATGCTCGATTAAGCTTACCATTCCCATTTGCAAGGATATCATTTTGAAAATCTTCCAAAAATTCATTTTCTCTGCCAAGCAAGAGAACTCAAGAGAATTCTCAGCATTGAATCCATTTTAGAAATCTTGCACAATGAGTAACTGCAAAAATTATACATTGACTATGCCAAGGGATAAAAAAATATTATTCTTTATATTTAAATGATCAATAAATAGAAATATTTACTGTAGAGACTATGGCGTTAGCATCAAGGAATCCTTACCTATAATGATGAGGGATCCATTACTCATTGATGATGTATGGGGTTTGAATTAGTATCTCCCCCACTTTTCTCTGTGATATCAGACAGAAAGATAAATCTATGAAGTTTTCTGACAAAAAGACTTGTCAAATCATCATCATTGAGGATCTCTTCATTAAGTGCATTTTTTTCCTGTACTTGAAACATCTACTAGTAGTTCTTTAATTAAAATTGTATGTAAATGTAATCAAATCAGAGGAAATGAGTCCCTGGCAGATTTTACAAGAAGAGTAAGCAGAAAAGTAGGCTTTTTATTATTGGCATTGTTGGGATTTTGCCATGGGAAAATGTTGGGAAAAACAGCGTATTTGTTTCCTAGGGCAGCCTTAATAAAGTACCCAAAACTGGGTGGCTTAATGGGGCGCCTGGGTGGCTAGGTAGGTTAAGTGTATGTTCAGGTCATGATCCCGGGGTCTTTGGTTCGAGTCCCACATAGGCTCCCTGCTCAGCGAGGAGCCTGCTTGTCCCTTTCCTTCTGCCCCTCCCTCTGCTTGTGACATGCTCCTGCGCATGCGCTCTGTCTCTTTCTCTTTCACTCAAATAAATAAGCAAAATATTTAAAAGCAAACCAACAAACAAGAAAACCTCATGGCTTAAAAGAACAGAATTGCTAATCTCACAGTTCTGGAGAATAGAAATTCAAAATCCGTGTCCTGGCAGGGCAATGCTTCCCCTGAAACCTGTAGAGACCTCCTTCCTTGCATCTGGCTGTCTGCAGCCACTCTTCATGTTCCTTTGCATGCAGGCACATCTCTCTGATCTTCATTTTTCACATGGCGTTCTCACTATGTGTCTTCACACTGGCTTCCCTCTGGGTGTGCTTTCTTTCCAAATATCTTCTTGTTTTTAGAGAAACAGTCATATTGGATTAGGGCCTCTGATAATGACCTCATTTTAATTTGACTGCCTACCTCCAAACAAGGTCACATTCTGAGGTCCTTAGGGTTATGACTTCAGCTCCCCCCCCCACCTCTGGTCAGGGGACATAGCTAAACCAGTAGCTTGTAGTAGAGAAGACCTTATAACTCTGTTTCACGTATTATTTTCTTTTGTTGGGCATGGTTTTTCTCTGCTCATAAATGTGAAATTATCAAAATCTCAAAGATGGCAAAGTTTGTAGCATTCTTATTCTAGGTTGGTGACATTTTAACGGTGATATTAGAACTTAAAAACCTTTGGCTATATCTGCTTTT
Organism: Ailuropoda melanoleuca; assembly: GCF_002007445.2. Classification (NCBI taxonomy): domain Eukaryota; kingdom Metazoa; phylum Chordata; class Mammalia; order Carnivora; family Ursidae; genus Ailuropoda; species Ailuropoda melanoleuca. Next base: position 76,303,643 of record NC_048221.1, on the reverse strand, counting down.
GAAGGGTCCACATGACGAAGAACTCATGGAAACCAAAATGGCAATGCAGTTTGATTTCATTTTAAGGTAACTTGATATAAGAAAATACACATTTCTTCAAAAGTTACATCAAGGATAATTTGTCTTTAGAAAGAGTTGATGCTTTAATCAAATCTTAGCCCTCATTTCCATTACATCAAATGTAGTCCTGAAATTATGAAAATGCAAATACAAAAACTACAAAAACTAGACTCCTATAAAAAATTTTTTAGGACCAAAACTGTATATAACTTGAACTTTTTTTCTGTGAAAACCTTCAAGATAGTTTAGGTTTCTTTTTGTTTTTAAAGGACAAAGAATGGAATTTGGTCAAAGGTCTAATGTGATAGCACATGATATTTTAGCCTTAGAGTTTAGACCTGCCATTTAAAATTTACTATATACAAGGATCCTGTATCTTTACCTAACAAAGATATTTTTAAAAGGACTTTATTTTTTAGAGAAGTTTCAGGTTCACAGCAAAATTGAGATGTACTCCCTAAATATCCTCTGCCCCACACATGTATATACTCCCCTATCATCAACATCCCTGCCAGCGTGGTACCTTTGCTGTAATTGATGAACCCAGTTGGGCCACTCAGAGTCCATAGATCACATTAGGGTTCACTCATGGTGTTACATCCTGTGGGTTTGGACAAATGTATAATGACATGTACCTACCATTATTGTATCATGCAGAGTAGTTTTATTGCCCTAAGAATTCTCTGTGTTCTGCCCATTCATCACTCCTTACCCTGCAACTCTTGGCAACCACTGATCTTTATAGGGTCTCCATGATTTTGCCTTTCCTAGAAAGATGTAAACTATATAGTTGAAATCATGAAGTATGTAGTCTTTTTAAGTTGACTTATTTCACTTGGTAATAAGCATTTAAGATTTCTCCATGTCATTTCATGGCTTGGTAGCTCATTTCTTTTTGGTACCTAATAATATTCCATTGAGTGAATGTGCTACTTTATTTATCCATTTACCTATGAAGGGCATCTCGATTCCAAGTTTCAACAATTATGAATAAAGCTGCTATAGACATTCGTATGCAGATTTTTGTATGGATGTGAAGCTTTCAACTCATTTGGGTAAATATTAGGGAGCATGACTACTGGGTTATATGGTGAGGGTATGTTTAGTTTTGTAAGAAACTGTCAAATTGTCTTCCAAAGTAGCTGCACCATTTTGCATTACTCCCAGCAGTGAATGATTGTTTCTCTTGCTCCACATTCTTGCCGGCAGGATTTGGTGTTGTCACTTTTCTGGATGTTGGCTGTTCTAATAGGTTTGTAGTGGTATCTCATTGTTTTTACTTGCATTTCCCTGATGACATGTGATATGGAACATCTTTTCATATGTCTATTTTTCTTTTGTATGTCTTCTTTGGTGAGGGGTCTGTTAAAGTCTTTGGTCTATTTTTAAATCTATGTGTGTTCTTATTGTTGACTTTTAAGAGTCCTTTGTTTATTTGGGGTAATAGTCCTTTATCAGATATGTTTCTTCCAAATACTTCCTCACACTCTGAAGTATGTCTCTTTATTTTCTTGACAGTGTCTTGTAGAGCAGAAATTTTTAATTTTTAGATTTTTTTAATCAAGAAAACTATGCAAAATCTGGAACTTTTACCCAATCCTTTACTCCAAGAAATAATATAATTCACAGTAATGCTGGTAGACATAACTACATATAAATTACTGAAACCAAGTAACAGTTATCATAGGTTAATTTTTATGTTGAACAAAATCTGCTATCTGAAAATTTGTCTGAGAAAAATTGGGTTTTGTGGAAACTTTAACAATAATTATAACAAAAGCCTCACAATGCCAGAATAATATTAATAAAAAATTTTGATATAGACAAAACTGATAAGTGACTCACAGTTATTTTTTTTATAAAAAAGGTATTTCTATTACATAGAAAATAATTGATAACTAATTTTAGTTAAGAAATAAGGGAGATTTAAAAATTGGAAATGTAACATTTTGGAGAAAATTCATCAATTAATTAATTTAGCTTAATAGAAGTCAGTCAAGAAAATTCTGTGTAAATTCTGATGGTGTACTTGCATGCATTAAAAAAAGTAAAAATACCTTTGAAGTCCATACAATCAATGGGTCAAAGTAAAATGGTTAAAATGACAAGGTTAAAACTGTAGGGGTGCCTGGGTGGCTCAGTCCACTAGGCGTCCGACTCTTGATTTTGGGTCAGGTCATGATCTCAGGGTTGTGGGATTGAGCCCCACAATGGGCTCTGTGCTGAGTGTGGAACCTGCTTAAGTTTCTCTCTCTCCTTCTCTCTCTGCCCCTCCTCTCTCTCTCTGCCTCTCTGAAACAACTAACCAAACCACACAAACTGTCTGTATTCCAACTTAGAGGTCAAAGACTATAGAGTCATAAAATAGTGTCTTTTGATTTTTTTGTGCAATTATGATTCCTCAACATTCATTTTGTGAAGCCACTTCTGTCATTCATTTCCACATATTATATACACAGGATCTTCTGAGTTTAATTAAATTTAAATAAATTTTTAAAATTCTCGTGTGTGTGTGTTTGTGTGCGTGTGTGTTTATGTGTATCTTGAAGTGTCACAAAATTAGAGTTGGAAATTGATCACAACAAGTATTTCCCAAACAAATACCATGTGCTAGACACATCTTCCCAGTGCACCTCAGATTTCAGTGGTTTTGCTAGATAGTTTTCAGACACTCTCTCTCTCTCTGCTTTTTGGCTCATTCCTCTGCCCCTGACCCCCTAAAAAAGCAGGTATTTCTTCAGGTCAACGTGACTTTCAACTTTGTCATCATTATAGGAATAAAATTACTCCCTTTCCTTCAAATATAAATTCAAGAACTACTTCTTTTTTTTTTTTAAGATTTTATTTATTTATGTGACAGAGATAGAGACAGCCAGTGAGAGAGGGAACACAAGCAGGGGGAGGGGGAGAGGGAAGAAGCAGGCTCATAGCGGAGGAGCCTGATGTGGGGCTCGATCCCATAACGCCGGGATCACGCCCTGAGCCGAAGGCAGACACTTAACCGCTGTGCCACCCAGGCGCCCCTCAAGAACCACTTCTTACAGGAATCCAAACATAGCACAAGTTTTGGTGAAGCTTAATGTACCTTCTTGGAACAAAGTACAAAATAACTCATTTATTTATCAAGTAAACGTCTTTTGAGCATCATCCTGCTGCATATATCAATGACTAGGGGAGATTCGTCTATATTAATCTTTTCAATCCCCACAAAAGAAAAAAAGTTACTGAGAGATATAGATAGATAAAATTGAACCAAGATGTCTAGATATATTCTACGAAAAAGGAAGTAAAACTACTAAATTTTCAGCACTTGCTTCCAACAGCTAAACTACCACTGTAGAAAATGCTTCTCGAGGGGCGCCTGGGTGGCACAGCGGTTAAGCGTCTGCCTTCGGCTCAGGGCGTGATCCCGGCGTTATGGGATCGAGCCCCACATCAGGCTCCTCCGCTATGAGCCTGCTTCTTCCTCTCCCACTCCCCCTGCTTGTGTTCCCTCTCTCGCTGGCTGTCTCTATCTCTGTCGAATAAATAAATTTAAAAAAAAAAAAAAAAGAAAAGAAAATGCTTCTCGAATTACTTCATCAAGATCTTCTAATCTTCTGATATTGCAGGTTAAAATTTGAATGTGTTTAATATTTAAACATTCTTTTTTAATGACTTTGTAAGCTGTTATTCAAAAGAGAGCTGATCTAGACTGTTGTAATTTTACTGCATTTGAGGCTCAAAATTAACCTTGTTGTAATATCTAATATGGCTTCACAAGTTTGTACAGAAATATCAATCAGTACATGACTTCAATGGACTTTCTTTTGTAGGGAAAATGTGTTCCTCATTTAGGTTTGCCTCCTAAAGTATTACAGTTTTCTTGGTACAGTGTTAACGTGCTGAGTCAGAGAGTTTCAGCAGCCCAAGTGATGGGTGGTTCAGAAAATAAGCCCTGGATCAGAGATACGCATATAAAGTTTTCACTCCTTTTTCATGTGGTTTTGAAACTCAATTTCTTGTCTGAATTATTTGTAAGTCCTCTTAAGACTTGAGAAAAGCAGATTTAAGAAGGAATACCTGGTTGAGAAAGGTAGAAGTGTATTCCATTGATACAAAGTAGTTTTCAAATAAAATATGCATTTTGACTTTTTGAGGAAAATATTGGTTTGGAATATTATTTAAAGGCTTAAATTTTCCAAGTCACAACAATTAACTTTATAAGTATTTTCACTGCTATTAGAGTCTTCTAAGAAGTTAGTTAAATATAGCTTTTTTTTTTTTCCTTCCCAAGTTGTTTTTATTACTCCTTTATCTAAGTAAACTTTTTATTGGGTGATTATTTCCCAAAAGACTAGAGTTTGTTTTATTTCTTAGTAAATATTTTATGAAATAATAGGATATATCTATTTTTAATGCACAATTTCCACTAGCCTCCTTCAAATAAATAACAAATATCAAGGAAATATTTAAATAGTTGAGTTCTTAAATGGACAAAGAAACCTGATTAAGTATTTATGGACAAGGAAACTGTTCTCTTAGCTTACACTGGGAATTTTTGGACATTATTACAGAGAATGGTTTATCTGAGAATGATCATTTTCTCTGGCAAAAACTTACAGCCAAGGTAAATTTGGACTACTGGAAGCTAGCATTTATGTAGTGCCTGACAGGTACCAGGGCTATGACATACCCTTGCTGTTGTTTACATTTGAGGCTAGATAACTCTTTGTTGAGGGTGTTGTTCTATGCCTTTAAAGTGTTTAACAGCATATCAGACCTCTCCTCACTGTATGCCCATTCCTTTCTTACGACAACTAAGTATGTTGTCAGATATTGTTAAATGTCTTCTGGGGGACAAAATCTCTCCTGGATGAGAACCACAGTCTAACTAAACCTGGACATTTGTTGTGTCTTTACTGCATTTCTAATATCACATCCATGACATGAAAATGGTAAGGAAAAAATCCGCAGTCTAAGCCTTCATGTAACAATAAATCAAATTATGAACCAATCAGGCAGAAAAAAAATAAACAACAACCTGAAAAAACAAAAACATGTAGATTAATGGCATGGTTATAAAATTAAAATAAAAATTCTGATCATTAATGTGAAGTAACCATGACATTGGGCCCTTAGATCTGATCAGCAACTTTAATTTTTATTTTGTTTTTTAAAAGATTTTATGTTTAAGCAACTTCTACACCCAACATGGGTGTCAACATGGGGCTCAAACTCACAACCCCAAGATCAAAAGTCTTATGCTTTACCAACTGAAACAGCAAGGGGCAACCTGATCAGCCACTTTTAAATACAAATGTCCCGACACCTTCACAGAAATACCTTAACACTCAGAGAGTTCCTTTGTTACTTCCATTTATGTGGAATCACATGAGGAAAGCCAGATTTTTTAACAAGGACTGACAAAGTGTGAAATTTTCCTATGGCCCTCAGAGAGTTAATCTTCTATTAGCCAACTAGATCTTAGAGAGAGAGAGAGAGAGAAGGAAAGAAGCTTTGATCATCCTTTCAAGGCCTCTCCTGGTATTCTACTATTTATGATACCTACATCATCTGTGTGTCCAGAAGGTATTTATTCCAAAATTGCTTATGTTCAAAACCGAGTGACACGTCAGAAAGGAGAGGATAGTTAAGAGAGTTTTCATATATGGACCATAGAAATTAATTTTAGGAAGTTCTCTTTCCTCTGTCAATAGTGGCCATTTTAAGAGAGTTTAAACATGCTAAACATGGTTTCTAAAAAATCCCTGCTGAATGTTGTGCAGACAGCCTCACAACATACCAACCTTATTTAACATTTCTTCCATACAGTTCCCTCATCAATAGGATAATATCAGCAAACACTGAGAAAGCTAAAGCAGCGTATTTTAGAACTGATTTCCTCCAGATTTGGCTGGTGACTTTGGTTGTAGTGCTAATTAGGTATCTTTTGAACTGTCAGTCATTTAGTGATGGAACACTGCTTTGCTTTGTAGCCTCTTTCTCGCTATACTGTTGTGCTAACCACATTTATTACACACTGATTGTGAGCCAATCATCCTAGCAGGCATTGTCATGAATAAGAAACTATGTATATAAGAAATAATATAATTAGGGCCATACATCATAGGCATGCACCAAGGCTATAATTTATTAAGTAATGTACCAAGGAATACAAAGGAGTATCTTAAAAGTGAGTACATCAGTACTGTGTGGTTCAAGATGGTGGGGAGACTTTTTTATTAGGTCAGGTGAATCAGAGATGGTGTCAATGGCCAAGGTGAATGTGGAGTTCAAAGAGATCATAGTGATAGAATGGTAGAGTAAACAACATAAGCAAAAATATAAAATCATACAGGGAAGAGAGAGAAAGAAAGGGGGGGGAGAAGGAGGAAGAGGAAGAGGGAAGGGAGAGGGAATGAGGGAAGGAAGGAAGGAAGGAAGGAAGGAAGGAAGGAAGGAAGGAAGGAAAGAAGGAAGGAAGGAAGGAAGGAGTGCAGGTGGGAGGGAGGAAGGGAGAGGAAAGGGGAGGGAAGGGAAGGGGAGGGGAGGAGAGGGAAGGGCAGGACAGGGGAGGGGAGGGGAGGAGAGGAACAGAGAAACAAAATGCAGTGATGGAAAAAGATTGTTCTAAGTTTCCTAATGAGGAAAGAGACATTAACGTAAAAGTAGAAGAGAGAAATAAACTTATGCCTCTAACACAGTAAGTAAGAGCACATCTAGATTACTGTGTCATGATGAAAATTGGCTTTTTCAAAGTGTGGTCCCCAGACCAATCACATCAACACCACTTGAGACCCCGTTAGAACTGCAAATTTTGGGGCACCCCACACTTACTTAAATAAGACCTCCAGGGCTCATGGGTGGCTCAGTAGGTTAAGCTTCTGGTTAAGTGTCTGCCTTAGGCTCTGGTCATGATCTCAGGGTCTTGGGATTGGGAGCCAGCTTCTCCCTCTTCCTCTGCCTGCCGCTCCCCCTTCTTGTGCTTACACACACACTCTCTCTCTCTTTCTCTCTCTCTCTCGATCTCTCTCTGTGTGTCAAATAAATAAATAAAATCTTTAAAGAAAATAAGACCTCCAAGTGATTCTGATACTGTCTCAAATTTGAGAATCACTGATCAACAGTGTAGAATGAATTTGAAGAGACTAGAGATCCCATTTGAAAGGACAGTGAGTCTCCAAAACAAACATAAATCCAAACTAAGCAAACAGTTAATAAAATTCTTTGAGGATAAAAATAACTAGAGATATGTATGGAAATATAAATCAGGGTGGATTTGTGATGTTTTAAAGAAATGGCTTTTTAGGGTTTGACACCTAAGTGGGTCATTCATAAAACTGATTGGATGAGGTTGATGAGCAAATTGTTGTCTAATTATATCACTGTAAGAATCTGAAAAAGGTTTTCAGGCGTAATATTGAATATAAAGAAAAAGTTTTAAAAAAAATCCTAGTCTTCTGCTATTATACCATATTATCCATCCATAAAGTTGATGTAGATGGGGAATTATGTATAGGTAATATATTGCACATTTGGCAGTGTTTCCTTTGCATTTCTTTTAAGAATATGCATTCTTTATTTAAATACACTGACATAGATGAGATCTCTCCTCACATTTTCATGCTGCTGTTCTGGGAAAGTAAATTATGCTGTGATAAAAAATAAGTAATTGCTTCTTGTGTTTAATTGATTTTTTTATAGAAATTACAATGCAGATTTGATTAAAGGAAGATAGTGCATTACCTACGGTTGGTTCACAAGACACATAATGGTATGAAAGAGTGCCACCCAGCACAGAAATTATACCATCATTTTGCCGGAATGTGTTGAGAGGGAGATATTTAGAATTCTTTATGACTTAAAAACACTGCAGAATGTTTCTTTTCCCATCTAAAGCAGTATGATAGGGACATCTATTTCACAGCCATAACATGTCCTGACTGTTAAATTGTAGAAGCCTTTTGGGGAGAAATAACTAATGGTAGACTTTAAATAAGAAAGAGTATTGTGAATCTGATGCTGACAAATGATGTGCCTTGTAACAAGGTCACTCCTGAAGTTTGCTAGTTAGGCTGTTTGAGACAGATGTATCAAAGAAACGTGAAAAGTGCCTGTAACCAGACCAAACAAGCAAACAAAAAGGATGAGGTTCTAGTTTCTGCCTTACTCCAAGATTTCACAACCTCGGCACTATTGACATCCTGGGCTGGTTAAGTCTTTGTTGTAGGGATGGGCCCATGTTGTAGGATGTTTAGCAATATCCAATGTCTATCTACTGGATACTAGAAGTACGGTCGCAACCTCCCCCCACAAGCTGTGACAACCAAAAATGTCTGCAGATGTGTTACATGTCTCCAGGGTCTCAAAATTGCCCCTAGGTAAGAACCATTCTTTGATTTCATTGAAATAAAAGCTTAAACTGTAAAATGTTGCTAATTTAAATAGACAAGCAAACAACAAAAACAACAAACAAACATATTGTGTGTAAATCATCTTGGGTAATTCCGCTGCTCAGTCTCAGGGCCATTTTGTGGTTCCGGATTCTTTCACGCATTCTTCTTTCTATCTCGTCCAGAAGTGCAAGAATATGGTATATTTTCCTCTCATTCAGTGAGTACCCTCATCCAGTGGGTCCTTTACGTCTTATTTTGTTTATCTTCTGGTGTGAAGCAGGGGCCTCTTCTTCTTTTATACCTTTGAAAGCACAAATTCCTTTGTATCTGAAAGATTTCATGCTAATTCCCGCAGTAGGAAAACCAGGGAATAAACAAGGGGACCTTATGAAGGTTTTCAGAATTTTTTGGAGGTTTTAGTGTAGTGGTTTCTGATAAGTTAATGTCCTACTAACTTCGGATCTCTGCTTTCCTATGAAGGATTTCCTCATGCAACTCAGCTCCCGTTCCTACCATTAGTGAAAGCTAAGTGGAACCTTAAATCAAAAATGGCCCTGCTGTCCCCCACTGAACATGAAGATGTCAAAACTGAGGAATAATGGTCTTAACTCAATGGACATTAATACTTCATTGATGACCACACAACAGAGACAAAAGCTTTCCATCTTATGTAGACATGGTTTCTTTCCCTGGACATTCCCATACCATTGATAATCATGCACTTTTACTCGTACTATTAACTATTATAGGCTTTCATCAAACATTAATCTCTAAGGAGTTTATTTTTATTGGTTTTTACACAATTATTTTATTGTAAATTGATGTTAGACCTCTAAAAATGTTGATATTTCTTCTCAATAAAAATCACATCAACTTCCCAAAATGTATTTTTATCCTATTATTTACACTTAGTAGAGGCAAATATTTCTCATTAATTGATGCCAGTGTTTAATTTACCTTTCTACCCCAGGAGTGCTCAGCTCAATATCTGATGGTTGGTAGATTCTCATTTAATGTGAGATGTATAGGAGAAAGAGGGCCAGCTTTAGAACTATGGTAGCAAGACTCAAATACCGGTTTTCCCGCTTACAGCTTATGTGACTTTGGGTAAGTCACTTAACTTTTTTATGTTTTAATTTCTTCTTATTTAAAATTGGTATTGTGTCTATTGTTGAGAAATGTTAATTTTGTAATTTATGTTCATTAAATGGAATGTTTTCTTTACAAAATAGTATAGTTTTATTCCATTTGATTCTTAACTAACCATTGACCCTTTTTTGAGATATAAATCTCTACTCTCAGTATATTTGAAAAGTTTATGCCTATTTTTCCATTAATAATATTTCAAGAAATGTATTTCTCATTTAACACCTAACCTCTCTTTACATACTCAGCTATCACCAATGTCATCCCTTCTCATGTTTATGTTAGAGAGGATGCAAATGTATCTATTTTATTAGCAAAAAACTGAAAGACAAAATCATCATGGTATTATGATACCAGATAAGATAGATAAAACCCACTTAGTCATTCCTCCAGTTTTTAATCTGCACTGTACTAGGCATAAAAGATGATGACCAAGATAGTCATGATCCCTGCCTCATGGGCTGAGAATCTTGTGGAAAAGGTAGAAAATTAAACAAAGATTGATGATAAAGGGTTTTTTTAATCATTTTTCTTTGATCATTCAGTTAGTGATCATGTTCAAGATTTATGTTCAACTTCTTTACTTTGTAATTACTTTCCATCCTTCCAAACTTCAGTTTTCTCACACATAATTCTAATTTTACATAAATCTCCAGAGAGATTATATCTTGCCCAAAATCACTCAGCTAATTAGTTGCAGAGCCCCTAATGTTCTTCCAAAGAACTATACTTCCAATGGGACTGGAATTTATATATTCTTTGAGAATTTTTTTCTGTTTCTTTAGTTTTTAGTGCTTTTTGCACCTCCCCTTTAATTATTCATAATGCCCACCCACATCTCAGTTGTGACAGAGCTGTGTTTTCAGAGCACATTTTAAACCTATATGGAACGAAACAATAACAGAAGTATTTGCTTCTAGAGGTTTCTTTGTGGTTCTGAATGACAAATAAGACCCTGACCCCTCTGTTGCAATTAATACAAGCAGATCTAAAGACATGGAAATTGCAATTTGATATAAAGGGTGTAATTCTAATTTTTAAGCAAACAGTATTTATTAACAAAGGTCTTAATTTTGAAATAACTTCTAAATTACCACAGCCTGAGGAGTATAATTGGGGTTGTGCAGGTCGAATATACTGCAGAGTATTTTTTTTTTTAAAGAAAACCTGAATAGATAAGGATTCAATTCATCACTGAGCTGTTCTTCAGCAAAGAGTCTTCAGTGGTCTCCAGTGCGCATTTGGCAAACTTAGGAGTGCACACCGAGGACCAAACGGAAGGGAAAAGCCCCAAAGCGAGAGGAGAATCTGGGCGAGAAGATGAATCCATATGCATCCTTTGGAAGCCAGATGAGCAGATGGTGCTGTTGACATTCTGTTACGAGAGTTGAGAAGCCTAGCCATCATTCTCCCTGGGATGGAAGACCACATCTTTCCTGTGTGGAAGAGAGCTGTACAGTCAAAGCTAGGATTTTTTGTAGCAAAAAGTTTGGAATCTGCTCTACTATTTAAACTGTTTCTATCCCACAAAGGAATTTCTCCAATTTCCGATTCCACTGTTAGTATTTACATCCACATCTGTGAACTGTAGAATCAAGGTCTCCAAAGCTTTTCCTCTTAGTACATGCCTTGCTTTTGAGAATTGTTTTTGTTTGAACCCATTTTGATTGCATTTACTACTGAAAGAGGTAGCAACATAAATTGAGTTTCAGTTACTGTTTTTCTCTTGTATCTATTGGGTTTTTATCATTTTTAGAAAAATTACTCCAAGCAGAGAAGCTCAAAAATCAGGAACCAGTATGTATTTTATCTTCTGAGTTTGCTCTCAAGGAACAATGCAGTCATTTTTCTTAGTGGGTAATGTATTAACTCCTTGAAATAAGGTATCTTTAACGTTTTTGGTTTTATTTTTATTTACATAGAGGAGAATGAGTGGCCAGGAATTGAGATGTTTGGGGGATCCAAATCCAGAGAGGAAATGCTCACTAAAATGCAAACTTCAAGTGACGTAAGAGATCACCATGTCTACTGAGTTATTAAAGCAGCTGCCAATTCCAAATATTACTGTTTCTTTGGGTTGAGATTAGATTCCCAAGAGAGAACAAACAGAGTGGGTAAGAACTGAATGGAGTGTGTTTCATAATTAGGAAGCCATGGGACAGGTAGGCCTGGTTTCTGTCTGAGAATGATGAGGGGTGAATAAAGTTAAAAGCAGTTAATCTAATTCTTTGGTGGAGGCTTCAAGGCCAACATGGCAGGAAAAACTGAAGGACCAGGTTTATGGAAGTTTAAGAGGCCAGCATATCATTACCAGTAGCAGAGACACAGGTAACAATGGGCTGAAAAAGGATTTATTCCTGCCTTGGCTTGTAAAGCTATCCATTCTCTTTAAGGAACATAATTTGGAAAACCTAGGACTCAGGGTGTTTCTGTCCATCCAAGCTAGGAGCAGGGGAAATGTAATGTTCTAAAATGATCCTTCTTCATCTCACCATGTATTGTAAAGTCCAAGTTTGATTGCTCTAACTATTCAGTAAATTAGTATCTCAGGTGAATGGCAGTTTTCTTCAGTATTTTCCTTATGTACCAATTCTTTTAGAAAATAATTACTTCTTTTTATCTAAATTGGTTGGCTGTGGCTTCGATTCTGAAGTGTTTGCTGTCCATAGTTTACCTTAATCTTCTTCCCATCTTCCTTCAAAATCAACAGGGTTTATTTGTATGCAAAGCTTCCATTCATTAACATTGCCGCCCACTGTCTCAGAAAGGCACTGTTGTTATTTTTGGTTTTATTTCAACTTTGGGATTATTTATTTTAGATCATTCTTTCCTACTGTAGCATGAAACAATATTTTAATTTCATTGTCAAAAGATGAAAGACGTAGGAGTTAGTTACAGTTGCAGTTGCCCTGTAGCTGAAATTGAATGGAGCTGGAATCTATTTAAACTTGCATTGTGCTTGCAGGATGAAACTTCAATGAATCTTTGCTAAACCCTATCATTTCATGGTTGCATTTAATAGAAAGAAGCCTTTTTAGATGTCACAGCCATGTTGTATTTACCTTTTCTTGCCTGTATGTGGTGGAGATGGGAGCCAGGAATCAGGTTTTGGGTCCAAACAGTTACGTATAGAAAAGTATCTCTCTTGTGTTTATGTAGGAAAATAGGAAAATGGATAAAAGATGTAAAATTATGATTTAAAACTTCCACCATTCTGGAATGATGAATTTTTTTTAAAAAAAATTAATTTTTAACTCACAGACCTTATAGAAGCTATTCCTTTCTCTGTAATGTTCTTTTTCTCCTCCATCCCATTTCCCACCCTTGAATTTATACTTCTCCACACCCTACACCTTTCTATCTCCCTATTATCCATCAAGGAGTTATCTTTTATGTAACACCTTTGTTGAAAAAATTTCCATGACCACTTAAGACTTTAATTACCTTTATTATAGTGCTTATGTGGTAATTGCTGAGTTTACTTTCTATTTTATCCTTGTACGTTGTAATCTCCTTATAGATAGGATGCATATTAGCCACCCAATGGAAACTACCATGGGTACCATTACTTAGGTTGAAATTTTTTTTTTTTTTTAAGATTTTATTTATTTATTCGACAGAGACAGAGACAGCCAGCAAGAGAGGGAACACAAGCAGGGGGAGTGGGAGAGGAAGAAGCAGGCTCACAGCAGAAGAGCCTGTTGTGAGGCTATCCCATAACGCCGGGATCACGCCCTGAGCCGAAGGCAGACGCTTAACCGCTGTGCCACCCAGGCGCCCCTGAAATTTCTTATTCTCAAAGTTGGATTTGAGGAGCCATTGTCAAAAGGTGTATATCCTTGTCTTTATGGGCTTGTGCTCTGTCTCTCTCCCCACTGCTTACACACACACACTCATACACACGTTGTCAGTGGTAGGTATCTTGGAAACAAGAGCCTGTGATATAGGTTACCCAAAACTGATGACCTTGTCCTTATCCTCTAGCATCAGACTCATATGAACATGTTTTGTGTGGAATTGTTATATGACATTGATACACTGTAAATGGGAAGCTGTTGGCAAATAGTGTTCAAAGAGTGGGGAAGGCAATGATGCAGATAAGATAAAATACCCCAATGAAAAAGTAGTATTTACTTCCTCATATTTTGGAGCACAAAACATTTTGGGATCTTTATCTCTACAGACTCACAGTAGATTAGTATACACAAATGTTCAAGGCACTTCCATCTGCATTATGTCATTTAATCCCATGACATCCCTGAGAAGTGGCGAGATCTCCATTCTTAGATGACAGAACTGAGAATCATGAACTCAAAATGCTTCAGGGCAGGTCACCAGTGCCAAAGGCACTCCTCACCCTCTGCCTCACAAATGCCCTCACTCAGGGAGAGCAGTTAAATTATGGTGTGGTCAGGAAGAAAATGATTTTACTTTAAATTACTTGCTAAATTAGGGTGGAGGTTTTTTGTTTTCTCACTTTGTGTTTTCCTAAAGAAACGTACCAGAGATCCACAGGAGAGATACTTGGATACGCTAAGAGATATTGCAGAGTATGATTGGAATCTCTGGTCAGAACGATTGAAAATACACAACAATGCTCTTCATAAAGCTCTCCAAAGATGAAGACAGCAGCATTTTGTTTGACATCTCTTCTCAGTTTTATTAAGATAACTCCCCCTCTCTTCTTATTTTCCACAGATGTTTTCCCAACGGTGAGAGTAATAATGTTAAAACAGGAACGCTACCTACAGCTGTAAATGCGTTCATCTTTGCACCTCACGCTTGCTGCACTGGTAGCGAAGGCCATTCTGTCACCTTTAATTAAAAGCACACAAACAAAAACAAATGAAGACATTTCCATCTCTTCTATGATTTTAGCCTGGTGTCCTATTTCACTGTTCTGCCTTCAAGCAGATTGACTTCCCTAATTTGAGGGAAGGTTGGTTTACCATTTGTAATTCTTACATAGACATTAATCAGTATAATTAAAATACGATAGCATCTGGATATTAAAAGCACAGGTGGAATGTGTTAATGTGGAAAACAAAAGGAGGGAATCTGCCACAGAAATTGTCTCTCTCTCTGTCTCACACAGACACACACACACACACACACAGAGATACACCTCAGATCAAAATTGAAACTATTTTTAAGCAGGCAGAAGAATAATCTAGTTGCCAATTCTTCTACAAGGACTGCCTAAATCCTATAATCTTACTTGTCTTCAGCTTGATGGGGCTATAATGGCACAGAGGTAAAGGGAAGATCATTATTCTTCATTTGTTCCATTTATGAAATTCTGTCCGAAAACTCAGGCACCATGTTGGCAGGTGCTGAAAAAAAAAGTGCACTCAGAGCTTTCCTTCATTTCTTTTCTCAAAATCGGTAGGTATTGAGAATGTGGATGAAGGCTTTTATAGCCTGGCATTTAAACTGAGCCAATTTGTTATAGAGGTGAAGAAAAACAGATTTTGTGGTGTCAGTTTTAAAGAGGCCCTCTTCATTTAGAGCCAGCCATATGCCACACTCTCTGTGTTACATAGATGGCTCTCATTATGTGCATGTGTGTTTTTTTAATATCATAAACAGGGTTGCTAAAATGAAAAGTTTGTGTTTTTTACAAAATCTTTGTATTACTAACATCACATCCCAAGATTTCTTGAGTCAGTCTGTAGTCATTATTTCCGTTCTGCTCATCCTGTCATGAACTCTTCCTCCCACTCTTTATTTGGCAGTTTGAGAGTGCAAGTGAAAAGCCCTGCTCCAGCTGACTCCAGAGAAAGGCAGGGGCATAGCTGTTATACCACACTGGGAATCCAGTCGTACAAGAAACAGCCTTGGCTGTGAAACAGCCTCCAGGAATGAAGGTAGAGATCAGGATACAATAGTAGTTGGACAACACTGTGGCTGATGTAATCACAACTCTGGAATAGTCTCCTCAGAAACAAATGTCCATCGCTCTTTGTGCTAGAACTCCCTTGTACAAGAAACTCATGGGGCTACTCTATTTCAAGCTAACGAATGAAAGCTTTCTGTACTCTATGAGCCTTTCCACCTCACAGTTTCTGCTTGTTCAAGCCTTTGTTTACTTCATTACTTTTTCTTACTGTCTTCTCCCTGCTTTTGTGTGTTTTGTTTTTGTTTTTTTGTTTTTTTTGTTTTCACATCTTCCAGCCAAATGCTCTGCATTAGTCTTCTCTAGCTACCATAACAGAATACCACAGATTAGGTGCCTTAAACAACAGAATTGAATTTATCCCAGTTCTGGAGGCAGGAAGTCCAAGATCAAGGTGCCCGTCAGTGTTAGTTTCTGTTGAGCCTTCTTTTTCTGACTCAAAGACAACTGTCTTTTTGCTGTGTGCTCATTTCCTCTGTGTGTGTACAGAGAGAGGAAGAGAGAGTAAGAGCGGGAAACTGAGGGGATTCTGTTTCCTCTTCTTATAAGAACACCCATGTGTTCAATCACTCTTCCCACCCCTTATGACCTCCTTAAAATTTAATTACCTCTTTAAAGACCCTATCTCCAACTGTAGTCACATCAGAGGTTAGGGCTTCAACATATGAATTTGTGGAGCACAGAATTTGGTCCTTAACACCCTCTGATAGATGTCACTTTCGTGTGTCCCTGGAGAGAGGATCTCAATATGTATAGTGTCCCCATGACAAGCCCTCCCATTCTCACTACTACTATAGCCCTTCCTAAGGCCCTCATCATGTCTTTTGGACTCTGTATCATTAACTCCTTAATGAGTTCCCTGCATATGACCTTAACTCCATTCCATCCTTCACAAGCCTACCTAAAAACAAACATTATTTTGCCGCAGTCAACCCTAAAGCCTTTTGATGATTCCTGATTACCTACCGGTTAAATTTCAAGCTTTGTAGTAACATACATGGTCTTCCATGACCTCTTTATCATAACCTATCTCAAGCTTTACCCCCTACCACTACTTGTCCCATGCTTTAAATCTTAGTGATGATAAATTGCTGTGCTTTTTCATACTTATTATGCTTTTCCATGCCTCAGTTTCCTCTACCTGGAACTGTCTCCACATTCTTCTTCTCCAGGATCACTCTTATGGATACATATTATCCACTACAAACTCCTTCAAGAAGTTTTTTTTTTTTCCCCCCAGAAATCAAGTAACCCTTCTCTCTGCTCCCAAGGGACCCTGTGCACATTTATATCCTAATATTTATGATGGTACAGTAAAAGTGTTTCTGCAACTGACTCTTTGACTAAAATGTAACAAGGAGTTAATTTCTTCAATGTCAGGGTCTATTTGTGACTCATTACTTAGCACAATGCCTGATAAACTGTAGATACCCAATCACATATTTGTTGAAGAAACCTTCAATAGATCAATCTGATTAGCCAATCTCTCTTTCCCTCCCCCACACTGACAACCACACACACATAAACACACACACACATACACACACACACACACACATTCCCTGTCCCCAACACACGCTCTCTGTCAATCTTTCTGATGTATACACAAAATGCTCGACCAACACTACTTCCACAGTATGACCTCAATGTCATTTTCTAGGATTTTGCCAGATTTGAATCTCAGCAGGAGACCCACTCGACCTGATTGTGTGATGCTTTGAATATCTGTTACATGTACCTTTGAGGAAGTGGAAAGTAATCTTTAAATATGGGGCAGGGCAAATAGTGGATGCAGAGTTAAGAAGAAGGAACACAATAGGTTTACTACCAGCTTGCTTTCCTGGGTGAATAGGTGAAAAGATAAAAGATACACTGTCCCCAAACAAAAGCTACTTAGTCCTATGATTCCTGTCAAAGGATAAGCCAAGTAAAGGATATGAATATGTCTGTTGGAGACTGGTGGTTTAGCATGAGTTATTCCTACCCTTGGAAAGAAGTACATCAGTTATGTGTGAAGAACAATAAACTATTACGTATATTATGAAGTGATTTATGTAGCTAATGTATTGAGACAAAAAAATGTTCTAAATAACAACTCACTGTAAATAGTGGTTACAATGTGGAAAAGAAGGCAGGGAATGCTGTTCAAATAGAACTTGTGTCATCCCTTTTCCCCATAGGTTTATAGTTGCACCTGTGATTTATCTGGAGGAGTCCGAGAATAAGAGCGTCCAGGACAAAATAAGAAGAACAGGCTGATCTCTGATTTTGTTTAATTCTCCTAGGATATGGGCTTAGCCAGGAGTATAGCTGAATAGTTTAAAAAAAAAATCATAGACTGAGAGCTTGAGAAATCCTCAGTAGGTGCCAAAATTAACAGAAGGATCCCCTGCAACCAAGAGCATCAGCTATATCACCATCCCTATGCTGGCTGAGAACCAGGAGATGAGACTGTTCTTTATTTGATAGTTGGGTTGGCTGAGAATTATGTCAGTGGTTTGTGATGTAGGCTTTAGGGGCATAAGCACTTGGCTGGAATTCAGGGTCAGAAGAGGCAATATAATATAATGAAAAAAAATTAATATCAGGATTCAAGTCCTGGATCCATTGTTTACTACCTACATTATCTTGAACAAATCAGAAAATTTCTCCATAATTCAATCTCTTCATCTGTAAAATGGGCATGACAATAATAATAGAATAGGGTGATGGTGGAAGGGAAACAAATTCCTTCCACATCTCAAAAGTGCAAGTCTCAGAAACATGATAGAACTTTCACAAATGTTGATGTTAGTTTGTGCAAATTGTTATTTTCCCCCCTCATAATTGCCCAGTGGCTTTGCCTTTTCAATAGTCATTATTTATTAGTTAGCTCCTTCTTTGTTCACCACCTTTTCTTCAATTACAGCCTTTTCCCTCTACTTCAGAATCTTCAGAAAATGACCAGAGTGACTGGTATCAGATTTAAAAGAACCAGCTATTACTCAGGGAGGAATAATGATTAAATACTGGAGAGGAAGACCATGGAGCCCTCTGTACCCCCAGAAACATTTTAGTACTCTTTTCCTGTGCTTCCAAGATTGCTACGTGTAAGTGAATAGTATGTTATAGAGCTTTATAAACTCTACAAATTAATTTTTTGTTAATATTTGTGGCTCCTTGTTAGCAGGATACACAAAAATGTAGAAATAAAAGAAGTTCTCCTAGACAGTACAACCAACCTTAAGGAACTCAGCATTCTCTTCTTAATATTTTTCTTCTTTCACTTTTAGAAATAACCCACGATATGAGTGGAACCAATGTCTTACTGGAGTTAGTTTTGTAAAGCTTCTTTTATTTAGCTTCCCTCCAAATCAAGAAAAGAAGATGTTTTGTAGTTAATTGTACATAAGGAGCAAAAGAGCAGAAGAGAATATATCTACTTAATGACCTCCTTTTAGGTGGTAATAATAGAATAATGGTGACCAACATTTATTATTTCCTAGGTATCAGACACTGTCAAAAGCTACATATATATATATATATATATATATCCTTTAATTCAGGCAAGCATTTCACCAGCTCTATGAGAATGAAGTTAATATATATCAGTAATTCATTTTTACAGCAGAAGGAACTTAACCAAGTGCTTAATCAAGTACGCTGAGCCAGATTTGAACTGAGGGAGTTTGGTCCTTAGCACACCCTCTTAACTAATATGCTAAAAAATGTATAAAGAATTTTAGATTAATTTGTCTTCTAATCATGCTAGGAATACTTGACATTTAAAAAACCTATAGAGAATTGTTTTATAAAGTAAAAATTCACTGTCGCTTTAAACTTTTTACAAAGTCCAGTTTTCAGAAATCAGTTTAACCAGGGCCTACCCCTCATGTATTTTCTTTATGATGATGTGTTATTGTTGTGATGGTACACTGTTAAGGCTAAGTCAGGAACAAATTCTGAATGCTGAATGCCCCTGATTCACTCTCCTTCCTTCTGCTGCAATAATTTTTATTCTCTTTCTGCATATTCAGGAAAAAGTCTTTGGAGACAGCTTTCCATAAATCCTTTGCAATTCTTTATCTAGCATAGCAAGATACTGACTGCCCTTTTTTTTCCAGACTATCATTTCAAGAATGGTTTATCATGAATGTTCTTGGAACATAGATTATTTATACCTATGGGTTTCCCTCCATGCACACATATTGTCCAGTATAATAAAGATAATATTTTGCTTTGAAGCAAAGGGCAGGCACATTTACTGCCCATTTTAAGTGATTGGTGCTTACTAAGCTCAGAGTTCCCCTCCTTGAACATAACCTACTGCATGTGCGGGTGCCATCTAGCATTCTTTGCATTCCTCTATGAAAAATGGGGATCACAGAACAAGCACAAAAAATACTGATACCCTCGCTATTGTTTTTGCTGCAAGAAGTGAACTCCTCATCTCTGATCTAGGACACTGTAGTCTTCTACCAGCATTTATGAAACTAAAGCAGGTTAACTTGTTAGCTTTCAAGTTGGGTAAAATCTCCGGACCTTGACAGTCCTTGACGCTAAGTATGCACAAAATCCTGAATCCAAGCATATTTCCAAGGGTAATATGAGCTGGATATTACAAGTATTGAAGTGGAAGAAATCCAGAAAATGGTCACAGGAAAATTAAAGATGAAAAAAACACCCAAAGTGGACTAATTACATTTCAGTGGAAGATGAGTCATATCACACACACACACACACACACACACACACACACACACAATGTAATTAATGCATTATAAAATGTTCAACTTAGTATTCAACAAAAACCCTGAACAAAAATTAAGAAAATAAATAAAATACTATTTTCACATATTGAATAGGAAAAGTGTTTAAAATTCAGATATCCAACATTTAAGAAAATATAAATAGAGTAAGGCTAACCCTTGATAATGGAATGAAAATTAGAATAACTGTTTTAGAAGGCAGCTTTCAAACAGCCTAGTAATTGTAGTTTTAAAATTAGTTAAATAAGTAATCAGAAATTTACATACTGATTTGTCTAAAAAGATGATCATGGCATTGTTATTCACACAAAAAATAAGAGTAACCTGGGTATGTAATAATAAAAACTAATAAAATAAATTAATGGACGGTCCACATAATAGTATACCAGGGAGCCATAGAGTGTTTAATGCTGTATAAAGTTATTCAGCTATACTGGTAAGTGAAAATAGCACAGTACAGAGCAATCTGTATATAATGTTTCTATTTTTTATTTAAATGTATATGTATATAAGACAATCTTTTTCACCTTAAAACTTTATTTTCTTTTTATTGTGATATAATTGTTATAGGATACTGTATTAGTTTAAAGTGTACACTGTGATGATTTGACACATTTATATTTTGCAGTATGACATCCACTGTAACATTAGTTAACACCTCTATCATGTCTCATAATTATCATTTTTTGTTGAAGACAATTAAGATCTAGATTCTTGGAAACTTTATAATATTGTTGACTGTAGTCACTATGCTGTGCATTAGGACTGCAGATGTAATCTTGAAGGACATACATCACAATGTAAACAGCTAAGTGTGGTAGGATCATATGTGATCTTCACCCTGTGTACTTGTGTTTTTTTAAATTTCTAAAGCCATGTACTGCATGCAAAATAAAATGTTACATTTTTAATCTACAGGGATTCTACTATTTGCCAGTTTAAAAGGACTTTTTTTCTTAATTAATGTTATCCATGTCACCTGTTGTAATTAGTGAACATGAGCACTTTGCACAAACACGTGCAAGTTTAAGAGGATAGGGAATCTGTGGCAGGACGTTCTTGAAACCCTTTGGACTTCTGAATGTTGAATATATCCCTCTTCAGGTTTTTGTCTTCGCTGATATTTCTCTTGTTAAGATCCCAGGAATCATTTAGTTGTTTCAAATGTCATCTTCTTTATTGATTTTATTTAAACCTTTAAAAATATCTTGCCACCTTTCTTTTGTTAATTCCAGCAGCCTTGGTGTTTACTAAACCTCTTTTTGTTAATTCCAACAGCCTTTGGTGTTTACCTCTTGTCTAACCACAGTTTTACCTGAAAATAGAATTAGTTGTGTGCCATTATTATGTCCCATATTCTATTATTAAGCCATGTGTTTCTTGAAATTAGGCAGGAGTCATAATGTAGGACAACACCTAGCACAGTTGCAGACTATTAAAAAACAATTACTAAATTATAACTGAATTCTGCTTTTACAAATTAGAGGGAAAAGTCTTTCCTAGTTGATCTCTTTTCTTTTTGTTTTAAAAACATTGGGCTTGGTGAATTTCATTTTCTTTTCATTTTGTCCTTTGAATGAAGAGAGGCAGACACATCTGTAATGATTCATTGTTTTTACACCTTCAGTCCCTGAGGAATCAGACGTGATTGTCAGCAGCACCTGCTTCTGATGCTGCTAAATGTGTCTGAGCAGCTTGGTGACTGATTGTATCTCAGAAGCTCATCAGGTGTAAAAAAAAAAAAAAAAAAATTATTGAGATGACTAAAATCTACTGTCTCCTCTCCAATTACGTTGTTAATGACACAGTACCTAAGTCCTGCTCAGAGACCTGCTGCAAGATTGTCAGAAAAATGAAATTAAAGTATTATCTAGTATTTGTGTTACATTGTCTACATTTTAAAGCATTTTCACATTCAGGCTTTTATCCTTGTAGTAAACCAGAAGTTAGTAGAGCAACTTTATTACCCCCTTTTAACAACTAGAGACACTACACACAGAATGTGTTTGACCTCTCCCAGACCTAATTCTCAGTTCACTCTATTTTCTTTATTTCATCAAGCTGCTTTTCTGACCCTTGAGGATTTATATCTGTTAGAATTTAGCCTTTTCAGATATTTAGATACTGTGCAATATTTTCTTTTGTATTTTCCTTAATAAGAATGTCAAGTATTTGACATTTTTCCTTTAAAATAGTCTTCTGATGTTCATGTAATGCCAGACAACCAGATACAGATTGGAATGTTTTCGTTCTACATTACTTGGCTTCCAGAAGAGCTTCCAGAAGCTTTACAGTAGCAGAGTAGCCAGTGGTAGTCAACATGGGCTGAGCCCCAAAGAAATTCTGCTTGTTAAATGTTATCAGGAAGTTGTCTACCAATCTCTAAACCATTTCCCAAATGAAAGCTGTGTTTTTGCAAAAGTTTCCCTTACTAACGTGGTACATTCATAGTAAACTAATCTCAAAATATTTGCTTTTAGGCACTTGACCATGAAAACTTGTATACCATAAGTATTTTTCCTTGATTTTCTTTAATCCATTTAAAACACATATCCCATTTGCTAAAAGAAATTAAAAGTAATATGACAAAAAGTCATTTTACCTCTTGGAGGCTTTCCAGTTAATTTTAGCAATGTATATAACCCAATAAAAATAACTGGATCCTACTCTCTATTTAGAAAGTAAATATTCATCATAAGAGAATATATGCGTCTTTTGAAATGGTTACCTTTGTCTGCAAGCATGCAGATGACCTCCTAACTTTGAAAGCCAATTCTAATGGGAGAAAATTGACTGGCAGATTTTCTTAGGCAGATACAAGAAGAAATAAATGGTCACTTAACTGTACACTGCAGTGAAAGGTTTATGTGCTTTAAGACCTATCATTAGCTTGTGTGCCGTTTCCTCCATGGAAGTAGGATTGGTGGACACTGGCCCTGCGGGCTGAAGAATATTGGATTCTGACACTGTAATGTGGCAGTACTACAGTCTCAGAAAAAAAATCTGTGCAGGAGTCATAACTGCAAGGGGCCTGGGGACTTGGGGATGTGCCTCCATAATAATGAAATATGAGATTCACTTGGATTTTCTTATTGTTTTAAATGAAATGTCTGTTGGTATGAGTATTTACCTGTGTGTGTGTTTGCCTGTTGGGTTTGGTAAAAAGTGTTTCTGTCCAATCATTGATATACAGGCGTGTTCAGTCAAATGGAGAAGTTCCCACTGGTGACTCAAAAGCTTGATACAGGACTTTAAATGTTCTAAAATAATGGATCAGAGATTAGCATAAAAAATGCCTCCCTTTGTCCATTCTTGGCATTACTAATGAATCCTGAACCCATGTCAAATTTCTGTTAAAATGATAACATATTTTAATCCACTTAAATCCAGCAGAAAAAATATGCTATTTGAAATGTGTGGACCAAATAATTTTGTAAAGTAAATCATTCTCTAAAATACGTTTTTAAGTCTTGATCTTGATATTTTATATCCAATTTTTTATCAAATTTTTGTTGATAAGTTTTTCTTGGAATTGTTCAGACTCGTGCCTAATGATCCACCAGAAGCTAAAACGCGAAGGGATATATGTTCTCAGTACTGTCAAAATGTCAGTTGATTTGTTCATAATATCATTTTAAATGGCCCATTATGCATTGACTCTACAGTAATATTTTGGAATATTTACTTTATCTTAGATTTCAAGCATCTAGAGGTCAGACACTTAGAAGTTTTTCTATTACAGTGCCAACAACCATACCACACCCAAGTAAACAATACATAAATGCATATTTAGAGATGATTCCCATTCCAACAGAAAAGAATCACCCTGATTGAACTTGGGAATGTTTTCATGGAAGATTTAAACAAGAGATTACAAAAACACCAAAATGTATGAGTTGAGACAAGGTACAAACCTATAAATACTGTTTTGTTTTTGTTTTTGGTGAACAAAAAACATTCTATTTTCCTTTCAACTTATTCATTAAATGATTACTTGGAAAGTCTCTCTGTAGTTCATAGTAACCACCTGCAGAACTCTGACAATGTCCACTAATATATCAACCCTTGTCCCTTTAAAGGCAAAGCTCAATAAATAGTCAGTCTTTATAGTTTTGTTAGTTATCCTCAAAGATGACAATGGGAATTTACGAATTCTCAAAGCATATGTTAATGGAATGACAACAACTCTAACATGTGATTGCTAACAATAAATTGGTCGTTTTTTCAGATCACAATAGAACAGAAGAGTTAGAGGAAATCTTTATAGAATCTAAATTCATGAGGTGGTTGAGAAACAGAAATCCAAGGAAACGATGAGATTATCTCAGAGGAAAGTTGTTAGAATGGCACAGAAGCAAAGAAAATACAGTATTACTGAGATTTTGGTTGTCCTCTGGGGCCTCACAGGATGAACAACTATTCTCTTTGTCATTGTTTGAGAATCCTATTCACC
The DNA here is from genome assembly GCF_002007445.2 of Ailuropoda melanoleuca. Classification (NCBI taxonomy): domain Eukaryota; kingdom Metazoa; phylum Chordata; class Mammalia; order Carnivora; family Ursidae; genus Ailuropoda; species Ailuropoda melanoleuca. The sequence goes on along the minus strand of NC_048221.1, from coordinate 76,278,962 downwards.
TGGGATGCTACTTATATTAACTAACTATATAGACTATATTATTGGATGGCTTGGATGGAGATTTAAATGCAGAAATGGAAACATTTTTACAACACTGGAAATCAGACTATCCTGGAGCTATTATGAGGCAAATTATATTGTCTGTTTACATTTAATTTAATTTAACTTGTGCTTAAGCCTGGGGATGGGGTAGGGGATGGGAAGGCAACATTCTTGCATTTAGGAATTTATATACTAATAATGAAGACAAGGCAAGAGATGAAAAATATGTAGTCAATAGGAATAAGTAAATGTATCAAGTCGTGTTTGTCATTTTGTGCTTGCTTTTATTTGCTTGTTTTAGTTTAGATAACAAGTTTAGAAATTTCATTGGCAATTAAAGATAGGGAGAAAAATATGCTGTATAATAAATAACTGCCATCATAACAAAGATTTCATAAATGGTAAGAAACTATTTATGGATGAGAATCAAGTGATACATCTGAATTGTCTGGATGCTTTCATGAGGAACTAGGACTTGAGTCATCGGGACTCCAGCGCAGTTTAACGGTGTGCTTTTTCAAGCCAAGATTCTTATAAAAGCTGGAATTGCAAAATACATATTAAATGCATGGCTCTAATCAGTTGATTATATACCAGTTTGAAGTAATTACAATTTCCTTCATGATATTTAATTTTTGCGTAACATATGCCATACATGTAGTAGAAATTACATGAGCATTATTTTATAAAAACTACTTCCAAGAGAAATGCACAATCAGCTAAAATATAGTTTTAAAAAGAAACATATACATTTTTATGTGACACACATCCAGTAATTATTGTTTAGTGCTACTTCAAAGAATTCATTAAGGTTAAAGAAATTGAAATAAGATGACAGGCACATTGTTAAACTGTATTAAGTGTCCTCAACTCAACCCATCTAAAATGTGTTTAATTTTATGCTTCCAACTATTTTCTTGAGTTGCATAAGTGCAGATATTTAGAGGCATTTTAGTAAGCTTAATCTTTCTTTCTCTCTCTTTTAAATAGATGCTTTGGGGGGATGATGATATAATTTTAATATTCCAATGAGTATTTTTCTGTAAGGCAACAGAATCATTAAAGGAACAAACATGATTTTTTTAAAAATTCTGTATAAGTAAAAATACTGACCCTCATAGCATTTACAATGACTTTGGTCTTTATTGTCTTTAATTGAATATATTAATCAGTAGTCATAGGGAAAAAGGCATAAAATGATATGAAAGTTAATTTAGTAGGCAGGTTGTATGGGGTTACCTTACTAGGTAGCCTAGATAATGAGAATGGCCACTGGCACTTGGCTTGTTCTTTGGCAGTGTTCTTTTGCAGTCTTTGTGTTGCTTGTGGGTGAGCAAAAGACATTTGTGTTGAGCAGAGTGTGACTCCAGCTGTGTGACTCAGCTCAGGGCCATGGAAACTAGACCTTGTCCTTCCTTCTGCCAAAGTACTTCAGTTTAGAACAAATGACCTGGAAATCCTCCCTCTCATTGCTTCTGCCACCCCCAACCCTGTCCCACCTGGAATTTGAGGTCAAAAAACAGGCCAATTTATGTAGTGAGCTCATCCCCCTGAACAAAGGTGAAGGGATTTGCACTTACAGCTTCTGAGAACACAGGATTAGCTTGGGAGCTCACTGAGCTTAGCTCCTACACTCTACCAATGTTTCAGATTCAGCTTTTATTGATTCTTTCTTATGAAACATTCTGGAAGAAGAGGCGGAATTCAGCTATGGGTGGTGCAGGTCATTTATTTTGGTCCTTCTCTCTGGCAGCTTCTGTTTCTATTTCCTTCCCCTGAAAAGGGAGAGGAATATAGGTTGGCCCGTGAAAACATTTAACTGCCTATACCTTTCCTGTGTCTCACTGGAAAATAATAATAAATGTTAAGAGCTCCAAATTAAAGTACAGTGAAATATAAGATCTGAAGAGAGATCCTTTGGACTAAACTTGAAGGAGTTGAATAAATAGAATAAGAAGGAGGGAGGGTTTTTCCATGGAATAGAGAGTGTGGATTAAGAGATGGTGCTAATCATAGTGGTGATAAGGATTGAAATATTATAGAATTCAAATTGCTATAATGTAGAAATAATAAATAGTCTTATGTGGACAAAGGAAGTACAGTAGGTGAAGTAATTGCAGCACAGCTCGTTACCGAGATTCAATAAACTTTTCACTAATAAATTTTTGGCAAGAACAGAACATAAAAAGAAATGTTGTTCTCACGATGTCAAGTAATTGCACTGTTCTTTATTTGGCAGGATGAGGACAAGTCTCCTCTTTTGTCCCTGCGTGTAGGACACTGCCTTAACCTCCTCATGCTGTACCTTACAGAGAAGCCACAATGCAGACGCATTTTACTTCACACTATTCTTTCCTACATCGGCCAGCTACTTTTGTGCGGGGGATGTTTTCACTGTGTGGGTTTCAGCCTGCATTTAAGGCATGGCATTTGAGATATGGGAAACTCAACCAATGGCCAAGGATGGGTCAGGACAAGTTAGGCATTGTAAGTGGAAAGTCACATTCCTATGTCTTGCTCTGATAGGGTTTGAAGAGCACGAAGTTTCCAGACAGCATTTATAAATGGCCTTCCTTTTTTTTGGAAGTTATATATATCACAGGAGCCTCTGAACTTCTTTGTAAACGCTCTAAAAAGTTGAGTTCATTTTGATGTCATTACTCCTGATATTTTTCTGACTTTTAAGTTTATGTTTTTATATTTGATTTTTTTAAATAGGAAAGTCAATATCATGAGCAGCTTTTATTAGTCTTGACAGTGCCTGGCACCATGGTAGGCACATTACGTGACAAGTATTGCGTGAATACTTCTTGCTCATTATCAGCAGCTTGCCCTAGATAACGTGGAAAGAATGCTGAGAATCCTATGATGCATTCCACCTTATTTTTTTTAAAGATTTGTTTATTTATTTTAGGGGGGAGGGGCAAAGGGAGAGGGAGAGAATCTCAAGCAGACTCACTGCTGTGCTAGGAGCCCAACTCCCCGACCCTGAGATCATAACCTGAGCCACAATCTAGAGTTGGACGCTTAAGCAACTGAGCCACCCAGGCGCCCTGACGCTTTCCTCTTTGTATCCTGAGGGAGCATACTCTAGAAATCCTCACCGTTTAGATTGAGTTAGGTTGGACTTATGTACATTAGGCAAGAACAACTAGGAATTTTGATTCATTGTCTACAGATTGATTTGGAGAAAGTTTGTGCTCCAGGACTCTTAGTCAGCAGGCGGGTACCCTGGTCAGCTAGTATTTCTTTATTGTCTATTATATGCTCATATCTGTGCTAGATATTTTGGGGGATTGTGAAATTTTACTATTTTAAAATACACTCTCCCATTCTCTGAGACCCTTACCCTGCTTTAGCAGTTATTACTACCTGACCTTTTTTTGTCCACTTATTTGTTCTGTTATCATCTGTGCCTGTCCCCTCCAATATAAATTTTATCAGGGCAGGGATTCTGTCTGTTTACTGAAGTATTTCCAGTGGCTAGGACCTACTGAGTGCTCAGAAAGTACTTACCAAATGAATGAATGAACAAATGCCTTCAGTTTCACCCCAAACACAGGGCATTCCACAAATAACCCGTTACTAAGCATCCCTGCAAACTCCTAGCATCCTTTTAAATACTTTCTTCATGAAAATACCTCTTACTACCCAAAACTCTTATTTGTATCAATAATCTATCTCCAAATTTATCTTCATTTATTTCCTGATTATACTGTTCACATTTTCATTTGTATGTTTTTGCTTATATGTCTTGCTTAACTGGAAATAGCCTATTTCTGCACCTTTATTTATTCAAATAAACGGACCTGATTCAATCCCTCCTCTTGGCAGCTTCTACTGACAGTTCAGCTCACAATGAACTTTTCTCTCAACTCATATATTTTTTAAAAATCATGTATTTCCATGTAGGCAATGAAACTCTTAAGTTTCTTGAAGATTAGGGTAATTTTATTCATTCATTCATTTATTCATTCCTTTATTATAAAATTTCAATATACATGTACATAGTGTACATACATATATATGTATACATATATACACACATACATATATATATATGTAGAGAGAGAAATGGAAGAGGGACAGAGGGAGAGAGAGAGAGAATCTTAAGCAGCCTCCACACCCAGCACAGAGCCCGATGGGGGGCTCAATCTCACGATCCTGAGATTGTGATCTGAGCCAAAACAAGTCAGACAGTCAACTAACTGAGCCACCCAGGAGCCTCATAAGTTCTTAAGCAGTTGAGTAGTTTTGGGATTTTGTGATTTTGGAGAATAGTTTTGACAATAACAAAGGGTGAATGGCATAGGAAGTGAAGGTGGAAATTAAAGATCATCAGAAATTTTCTTTTGGTGACTTTCTTGGTTTTCCCATGTAATCTCCTATCATCTCTTTAGAGCAATCTGCAGCCTTTTTCCCCCCCTACGTCTGTCTCAGTCAGCTCTAAAATTGCATTGTCAGTTACTTTGATGATGCCCGTGCTGGTTCAGTTCAGAGATTTCATGGGTGTCCACCATGTGCTAGGTCTGAGATAAGTACCAACGGTTCAAATATAATGAAGACATGTTCCTTGAAAGCTAGGATCTAGAAGGCCTGTACATTACCCTGGTGCCATGTTTGAGAATATTATGGATGCACATGGAATACTTGAAGGATTAATAAATAGTCCTTTCAAAGTAAACATGGTTTACATCCATTAGCACTTATGACAGTTTTAAGCTGGAAACTTCACTTTCCACAAATCTCGCTGGTCTAGAGTATTGAGCATTTACCTACAGTTAAAGAATGGGCTGAATTCATTTCCTATAACTGAGATTTAAAAAATTAATTCAGAACGATGATAGTTTAGTTTCACTGAGGTATGCATCTCTAATCACCAGCCAGAATGTAATAGATGTGTCTAGAAATTAATCATGAATCCAAGCAATGGCAAAGCCCATATTAAGAGCTGCCCTGTGAGATGTGCCCAAGTTTAATGCAACTGAGTGGATCAATAGCAAGAAAAAGCATTTAGTGGAGCCAGGATTCACTGATGCATCTTTGTAATTTACGCTACGCTTAGAAGGAAAAAAAAAACTCTCTTTCTATCTATACACACATATGTATATATAACCACGCACATGCAGATATATATATATATATATACACAAAGTACACACACACACACAATTATATAGTTGTAAAAAAATCTTCCTCTAAAGTAAAAACTAGGTCCTATTTTCTGAGACTGATTATTAATGATTTTTAAAAAATTGTATAGACATTCTTAGATTTTGCTAAACTTCTGCAATGTTTATATAATGCTATTGTCCTGACAAATCTTGTCCACCTGTCAGGCACAACACACCCAACTGGTGTATGTTTCAAAGCAGCTGTTAATGGCAGCATCTGATTGAAAGTTCCGCATTGGAGATACAAGGAAGTACAAGTTAAGCCACCCTGCTGGAGAATACAAATGACCTTCATTAGTGACTTTCTGGCTGCCTTGGCTTCTAACCCCCCTGGCAGACAGTACAATTCCCAGACATTATTTGTTCAGCATTGGATTTGGATTTTTGATTTCTGAATTCTGTGCATGCTCCTGAACTAATTTTTCTTTATTTTGTCTAGGCTGTTAGTTTTTGACACTGTATGGTCATGTTAATTTCCCATTTTTTCCCCAAAGCAGATTCCCAGATTTTGCAGAGTTTCATGGCAATAATTTTTGAAGGCTTTACGAAAGTATAAATTTTCTTTATCATCATAATAAGGCTTGACAAATGGTCCTAAAGGATCAGGTAGAATTTCCTTGTAGCTGAGTGAGTTGGTTGTAATCAGGCTGTTTCCAGGCAACGGGTCCTGCGGTTACTGGTTTCTTAATATCTCTCAAGCTGGAATCTCATTCTGTAAAGGGGTGAGAAACCTTGGGAAAATAAATATGGAGAAAGTGATTTCTCACTCCTTCTCTTTTAAACAAACCACTCTGTGAATTGTTTTTGACTGAAAAATTTATCCTACATTTGCATTAGCCAAAAGATATAATATTTCTGTGAATAAGACACCCAGAGAAATGAGACCATGCCCCAGGGGAATGATACTAGTGCATTAGAGAGACAGCAGGTTTCCTTGTTGGAAATTAGGGGAAAGTTTGTGATTGAGTTGGCTAACCCATCTGTGATCCTATAGGCTTGCTTTGCCCTACCGTGGCTCAACTGCAGATTTTAAGGGCTGCCCTCTAGTGTTGGAAAAGATACCTTTGGTGCTGTCTAAAAAGTAGATAATCTAGTGGTGGAGAGGGAAAAGCGGGATTCCCTTAAAGCAGAATCCCAAAACCATAGCTTTATCCTCCAGCATTGTCAGAACCTCATAAACTGAGTGAAAGAACAGATTACATTTCTTTTTCTCTGCTCACTTTTAGGAAAACATGAAGTGTTAACACTTGCCACCTGCTTTATTGTTTAGGAAGTTTTTCTAGCTGAGACTATGTCTTGAAAAATTCCAAGAAAAGTTTTGGTCTACAAGCTCAGGCTATCTGTGGGTGTGTTGTTGTTTGGGGGACTGTTGCTTTACCAGCTGATATTCCTGAATCCAAATGCATTTTGGGAATTTGACAAGGGAGTGGATGTAGGGTGTGAAGCTGAGGGAGCTGTGAACTATCCATATATAAGAGTCACATTAGGAGTGTGAACTTCCCACGTGGAGGTTGTCCGTGACCCAGCTGCAACCAGCCATCTCTTGCACATAAAATCTTCTCTGACGTTACTGCTCATCACTAAATCCTACAGACTTAGAGCTAGCAGTGACATTAGAGACCTCCTATTCAGATGCTTTCCTGCTATAAAGAAAAGAACAGAAGCCTAAATAAGATTGGTTCCTTGTCTGAAGCCATATATTAGTTATTATCATTTTCAACTAGTATCTGTATCTCCTTATCTCAGTTCAGTGCCCTTTCAATAGAACATTTTACATGTGTCTTCTACTTGCTTAAGAACCATACTGCAGGGAGTCCTCAACGACAATCCCAACATTTCTTCTTTTGCATCAGCCATGGAGAAAGAAACACATCACATTCATGAGAAAAAAGAGTTGGCTGCACATTTGTAAAAATGTGCAGTCCCTAGTCCTGGACAGAAATTCAGGGCCATGGGCGCCTGGGTGGCTGAGTTGGTTAAGTGACTGCCTTCGGCTCAGGTCATGATCCTGGAGTCCCAGGATCCAGTCCCCATGAGTCTACATTGGGCTCCCTGATCAACAGGGAGCCTGCTTCTCCCTCCGACCCTCCCCCCTCTCATGCTCTCTCTCTCAAACAAATAAATAAAATCTTTTATAAAAAAAAAAAAAAGAAATTCAGGGCCAAAATCTTATCTGGAATTAGAAATACAGCTAGTGTTTTTATTATTTGTTTTAAAATCAGCAAATGGAGATTATGATAAATTATGTCAGGATTACACTACCTGATAAAATTTAGCACTCATAATAAAAAATCTGAATTCTTCTAGTGTCTCTTTAGTGTACAGCTATATATTTAGGAATGTTTATAATAAAACAAACATTAATTGCTTGCCCTTATTTGTATTACATGTATGGCCCAGAGTTAAAATGTATTGGTAATGTAAATTACATTGCATAGGTAAATTCAAACAAACTCAGCATATGAAAATTTGAATGCATTATTTAGGGAGTGACTCATTTTAAAGGAATATCTGTTGTTTAGCAAAGATATTTGCCATAGCGTTGTAATACATTCACAGATTTTTCTCATCTACTAGACTGTGACCTTCTCAAGGGCAGGAATATTTTCCATCCATATTTGCATCCCCAGTGCCTTAGCATAGTGCCAGAAACCTAGTAGTCACTGCATTACTGTTCCCTGAGTTGTCTGATAGAAATTCTCTCTGCCAAATACACATTTAGAACAGATTTATTTGGTAAACATTTATGGAAATATGTATAACATTACACCAAATACTGGGCACTTTAGATTTTAGTTTACAATCTAGTGAGGGAAGAAGATGTAAAAATGATCGATTACAATACAAGGTGCTAGGTGCAATAATAAAGATATGTTACTGTGTAAAGACCATTAAACAACACACACACACATATGTATATACGTATATTCACATATATATGAAACCTAAGACATTTTTAACTTTGGTATTTAAGGCATACACTCCCATAATGGCCATGTACTTTTCCCCACAGCTATGATAGGTGTGTCATCTCTAAGTTTGACTGAGCAGGACCTTAGCAAATTCCCTGGGCAACTGCCTCCAGCATGTGGGGCTCCTTGAAATTAACTGACCTATTTGTCCAAATTCTTATGGGAGTCAAGATCAGAAGTCCTCCATCTAGTCATTGAATTCCAAGTATTTCGTTAATTTTAACGTTACTTTAATGTTTTTAAACAGTTTTCCTATCTTTGAAATGGCTTGGTATGGATAAAAAGTCTTGGTTCATTCCTTTAGACAAATCTCCCAAGTACTGTTTGTTTCACTTGGGTATGACTTTCACTAATTAGTGTATTGCTTAGTGTTTAGTGATGCTGGACTTTATACCCCTGCCTGGCTCTGTTGATGCATGTAGAAGCCTTGATCATAATCACATTTGGTATCCAATAGTACATTCTCTTCAGTTTCCCTCTCCTGCAAGCATACACACACCTCACCAGGCTTCAGTTGATACTACGGTTGATACCACAATGTGTGGCAGGACTTCTTCTTTCCCTTTTCCCTGGAGTGCTGATGACAAAGAAATAGGACAAAGTGTTAGAAAAAATAGTCATAAACCTAGAAAGAGATACTTTTCCTTTCTTGGTGATAGCTTAGACTGGACTACCTCTTGTCTAAGAGGAAGTCCTTTCCCTTCTCTCTCTAAGACAAAATTTCCAAATTGTTAACTCAATAGAATAGTGTTACATTGCAGAAAGTCTAGGTAGTTTCTCTTATAATGTGAACAGTTAGGGTTATAGACACAGGAACATGTGGTAAAGTCTACTAGAAAAAGAGAAGGAAAGAAAGCAGGTGTTTTGTTTTGTTTTTTTCCTGAATTTAAGTATTGTGCCTCAAATATCCTGCAAGATAATTAAATTGCTTTCATGGAAAGAATTTATCTCTTGGTTGGTCAGAGTAGTTTTCACAGAGCTGGTCTGATATCTCTTTTCTTCCCCTGCAAATATCAACCAGTGACACGATGAGGCAGGAACTACCAGGTGTTCTCTTTGTTTACAAACAACAGTAAGGACTGTAGCTTATAGGCAGTTATTTGAGGGAAGTTTCTCCACAAATTCTACAAACACATGATTAATATCTTTAGCAGCAGGAACTGTTGCAGGTGTACTCCCTTTAAGAGATGAGGTACTTATTTCCATTATTTACAGGGGAAAAAAATTAGCAAATCAAGCCTTTGAGCATTTTGGCAATTTAGTGTCCCTGAGTTTATGTTGATGTGATTTGATTTTCAGATTCGTGACACTCACTCATTCACTTTTTCAATGAGTTTTTCTGAAGCATCTCTGGAGACAGTGTGTCATAGTTTCTTTGTCTGTGCACATGTTCTCTGCAGCCAGGATGCCTGGGTCCAAGGGCAGCTACTAACAAGCAGCATAACTTTGTACAAATTGCTTAACTCTTCTGAGTCTTTTTCCTCATCTGTAAAATGGATATAATGATAAGCATATTACATGTAGAGAATTTTTGTGTATGAGTGACAATCAAGTGAGAATACCTGAAAAAACATAGTAAACGTTCCATATGTGTTACTCATTTTTACCTTCTCTGTAGCTGGAGCTGAAATAATTGCAAAAGGATTGCCAGCCTCCAAAAAGAATATTTACCTCAAAAACTCAGTTTTCGATGTTAGGTTTTACTGGTGCATTTAAAGTATGTTTTGCTTGTCGTTTATTCAACTTGGAATTTTTTCAGGAATGTATCTGCTTTATGGTGTGTTTCCCCCTAATTCTTTAGGAGCAGAGACTTTTTTTCCTCACCATTGTATCCTCAGAGTCACAGTGTGTGGCACATAGTAGTTATTCAATAAATATTTGTGGACAGGAGGAAAGGAGGGGGGAAGGTGGATAGTTGTGTCCCTGTTGATCTGCATGGGCTTTTTCCTGTAAATCTCTTCCTGGCCAGTGGAATAAAATTATCCTTAGAACAAAGAGATACAGACTGAGGAGACGAGGGGGAGTGATGTTTCTTCTTAAGCAAAAGGAAGCGCTGATGGTTGTGGCAGAGCCTTAACCTTCTTTTAGTTCTAATGCTTCCCTGGGATGTGTCACGTGTCATCTCAGTGGGAGTGTCATTGGAGGGAAAAGTAGGACACTCCTAAGTTCCAAGAGGAATAAGTCAGTTGAAAATTTGTCGTAATTCAGTAAAAGAAGATGTCCCCTTTATTTTTTATGGCAAAATTATTCTGTGGAGGTAACAGCAGGGAAGGCAGGTCGCTAGCTATTATAGGCTTTTTCATTACTCTGTATAGGAAATCTCATAACTGACTTCATAGGTTGAAATATCACCTTCAACAGCAGAGTTACAAGACAAAAGTGGAGAACTCTGACATGTGCTAGAAGAAAAATAATTTTTTGGTGTTGGGACCCTTCTCTTTCTCTTTCTGCACACTGACCAGGAAGCTAAATTGGAAATTTTTTTCCTAGGTATAAAAAGTTTTCAGCTTATTTAAAAAAAAAAAGTTTTCAGTTTATTAATTTTAATGCATCAACTATTTATTAGGTCCCTACTGTAATAATAATAATAACATTAGATAAGAACAATAATAATATGAAGGAGGAGGAGGAAGAGGAACCATTAATTAAGCTCTTATTAGTATTATATGCCTTATATGTTTTATCGTACTTAGCAGCCACAAAAACCAATGGAATAGTCATCATTATTTCACAGATTAAAAAAAAATTGAGGCCTAGAGAAATTAAATAAGAAGTAATTAGTGGTAAACTAGAAGATAGAATTGATCCCAATTCTCTCTAACCCTAAAGTTGAAAACCCATAGTTCAAAGAGTGTTTTGGGCAGTCAGGAAATGAAATAACCAGTTGGGATTAATCAATAGTAGCATCATGTAGCTTTCAACTGTAGAAACTAGTCTATTCTCACAAAAACTTAGAGAAATAAAGGTATTATTAATTTTATTATAAAACTGAGGAAGCTGGCCCTAAAGTAGTTTGATTTGTCCAGCTTCACAGAACTGCTGAGGGTGAGTGTCAAAACCTTTCTACTACACTATACTGTCTCACTTACTTTTTCATGGCTTTTTGAAATGTCATATAATTCATTCAATTTATTTATTAAGTCATTCCCCAGTGCTAACCATAACGCTAGACATTGAGGTTATAAAGAGAAAGAAAAGGGCGAAAGAAATTGAAAGAGAAAGAAAGAAAGAAAGAAAGAAAGAAAGAAAGAAAGAAAGAAAGAAAGAAGAAAAAAGAAAAGAAAGAAAAAGAAAAACAAAATAAGACATTTCCCTTGATTTGAAGAGCTGATAGTCCAGGGAGACCGAGACAGAGCTAGGATAATTAGTGTGTGATAGATTGTGATAAGGATCATGGTAATGTATTGGAAAAGGAAGAGCAGCTCCTAGAAAGCTCTCAGAGGTTAAAGGAGGCCTCAAGGAGGAAGTGATAAGTGAAGAGCATCTTGAAGAAGTTAAGTAGCCTATTTAGTAAGACAAGGTAGAGCCGGAGTCATCCAGGAAGAAGAGCTTGTGCAAAAAGCTCTAAGAAATGACTGGTGCCATTTAGAAAACTGCAAGTAATGCTGAAGGACACGAGCTGAGCTCTGAAAGGAGGAGGGCAGCACAGGATGGGAAGAGAAGGGGCTAGAAAGCTAGGAAAGGCCAGAACAGATGTTGCAGCTTTCTCCACCTTGCTGAGAAGTTTGAATTTAGTCTGCAAGAGAATGAGGAGACACTGAAGATTTAACAAAGGCCTGGTGGAATCAGGCTTGCACTGAGGTCACTCAGCAAGCAAGGTAGAGAATTAATTTGTTGGTGGAGGTCATGGTTAGGAGAGCAGAACTAAAGGTGGGAAAGCCAGTTGGGAGGATGTTGCATGAGAGGTGAGATTCCAGAGACTGGAACAATGTGAATAACTGGGGTGCTGGCTGTGAACAGTTCCTCTCACCTCCAGACAAGGCAGCCACGCTCTGCATGCCCCACCACGATGCTGACAGCATCTGCCTTGGAGATTTGGTGTCTCCGTCAGCCCCCTACATGTGCACGTACAGTTGAAAACCACTGGGATAATAGATACAGGTGTTGCTTGTTTGGTTGCAGGGGAGGGGAATGTTGAGATCCGAGATGTATTTAGAGATTCCCAGAGACCTTTTTTAAGGGCTGCATGTGAAGATGAGAGTCAGTTTGGTTTGGATACATGCTGTTTTGACAAGAAAGGAGCTGCCAGAGTAGAGGTGCTTTGATGGGGAAGCAGTGCCTCACAGTGGCTCTCTGAAGTCCACCGGAGGAAAGGCTTCCCTCAGCAGAAGAGTTTTCATAAAAGATACGGGACTTTGGGTCTGGGGGAACACCTAAGATTTGACTGCTAGGGCAGAGAGAACCGAGAGAAGAGAGGGGCCTGAACAGAGGTCTGTAGTTGGAACAAGTAATGCGTGACTAACACCCTTTCCACGTGCAGTAAAATACAAGGGCCCTTCTCTGAATTTACAGAGGCTGGGTTCTCTGGACTCCCTCATGCTGATGAAAAGACGTGTTGAAACTTGCCTAATAACTCATGAAGGGACAGATCCATTTGCCAAGCTCCCAGTGGAATATTGAACACCAACTTGAGGCCTTTGAAGAATAATGAATCATAACAATTGACGTGTTTGAGTAGTACAGGATCAGGCTGTGTGCAGCGAGATTTTTAAAAATGACCTATGTGCAGTCACCACTAAATAGAGTTTCTTGAAGCGTAAACTGAGTCTATGATCTGCTTGTGCGGAAGCTGTAATTCTCCTAGAGGCAGCTTCCTGAGACTTGATAAGTGGAGAACGCTTTTCCTCCAAGTAACTGCTGGTGCAAGATATAATGTAGGAGGGATCGTCACCCTGATAATCTTTATCAGTTGTTGACTAATTAAATGAGAACCTAGGTCAGTTAGATTGATAGTGCTAAGCACTGGTCAAGAAAGGTTCCAGATTAATTAATAAAATTATTGGCTGCAGTGGTTCCCACCTCTGCTTTCCAGAGTGAAACAACATAAACATATTTACACTCGTCTCTAACTGAAGCAAAAATAGACTATAAGACTTATTCTGAAGCTTACTGATGGTCCTGTTGCATTAGCCCTTTTATAACTTAGATCTTGGGCTTTCATAGCACATCATTTCCAATGAACTTTTTAATGTGCTGTGTCATTGGATTTTTTTGCCCAGCTGTGCTTATCTTATCTGATAGATCTAGGAGCTCAGACATAGAGTAATTAATGTTCCCCCAGTCATATTCCAAGAGGGTAGCAAAATTGTTGCCTAATGACTCACCGAGTGCCTCTTGGTTTATGCCAGTGATCTTGATATGTGTAAGCTATACAGAAGCACAGGCTGAAAAGATATTTTGCTTATGTAGAACGCATCCATAAAGGTGCAACCTCTGAGCTTTGGAAGACTCTGAGCTCCAAGATCCCCCCATCAGTGCCACTTCTGACTTTTTGGCAGGAGATTGCACACAACGCACTGTGAGGTTTATAGATTTTGGTTTTAGATAGATGAACACGAATTTGTATGGGTGTCTTTCATTTTTACCTTGAAATATACATACATAGGCAATATATGGTTTACCCCCAGTATTTCATTGTTAAAGGGGATTTGTTTATTATGAGAAATAAAAAGTATTTTCTGGTTTAGATGCTACCTATGCACACCATTGCTCTCATATAAAACTTCTTTTTATTTTGGGTTTGGTCATAATCTTCATGTTAATGAATAACTCTAATAAACCCTTGAACATAGTTTTGTGATACCTTCCCTTATGCTACAATCATTTTATGGGATGAAATTTCAATCATCAATCAGCCAGGTAAATTAGCTCCAGACTGGCTTGGGAAGAATCCTCATGTTAGAATAGACCGCACTCCTATTATGTGGCTGTCTTGGAAGCTCAACTTTGTGATTAGTTTGGTGAGAAGGGATGAATGAGCGCTCTAAAAAGTGTTTTTTTTTTTTTTCCTTATAGTTCTTATTTCCAAACATGAAATTGGTCTGCATGACCTATGTGACCAAAAGGAAAAAGGACCATATTAACAGCAAAGAATGCCACCAACCTAATTCATTTTGGGGAGGGGAGAAAGGGGCAGAATAGTGGTTATTTTAAAATAGCTCATAAGAAGGAAGATATAATCAACCCTTGTTTCTCACTCTTTAAAGAATAAAATTCCCCTGCATTAAATGATAAATAAGCCTTTACTTTTCATTAGCATCTAAATTTGTTTTTTTAACTAATTAATCTTGGTCACTAGGGAGTCAGCTATTAAATAAAGGTCAACAATTCTAAGCATCATAATTGCAGCTTTGCCGTAAACTGATATGAAGCATAAGGGAAAGAAAACCCAACATGTTTGAGTCTAGGAAAGGGACATTTGCATTCAAGTGTTGTGTCTGGTCCTGAGTTGGTTAAATTATTTTAGCTTCTTGTTTTAGTTTTAGAGAAACTTGAAGTTCTCTGGTGGATAAGGACCTCACTAATCTCCTCCAACTGCAAATTCCACAGACACATCTGTAATAAAGCAGTGCAAGAGAGCTGTCCATTTCGTTCTAAAAGTACATAGATTTCTTCAAGTTAGAGAATGAAAATAGTACCATTTTTTTGCTGCCTGTCTCCCTTGAGAGCATAGCAGATCTTATGGCTAATATTGGAAAGAGGATCCAGTTGACAATAGTGAGACCTTAAATGCTACCTCCTGTCTTGAAGGGCAGTGGTTTTGTTGCCTTCGACTTTTTCGTGGGCATGCCCATTTGGAGACCATCAGACCATTCTACTGACAAGGCAACTAGTAGGTTTACCCAGTATTACTATACTATATTCAGGTATTAACGATACTACTCAGGTATCACTTACCAAGCCACATGTGTTGAAGTACTTTATTGGGATTTTTTTAAGGGATGTTTTGTATATGTAATGAGCGATTTAAGACTTGTTCTCTATTTCTTTAGTGTTAAGTTATTGGCTTGTGCCAGGGTTTGTCTGGTTGCAAAATCAATACCAAAAGTGTGAGGTCCTTTTCCTGCTGCAGTCTCTCCCGTGCTCTTTATTGTTGCCTCTTCCACAGACGGTCCCTTCTATGTGCTGGTCTAGGTATGTGCCATAACCCTTGTTTTACAGATTCTGTCACTGTTTCTGTTTAGCTCAAGTCCCTGTGGCCGGACTAAGGGTTCTTTAATTTCTGTGGAATCCTGTTGTTGGTTACGGAATGTGATTCTCTGCACAGTTGAGAGGTGCTGTTTTTCTCCACACACTAACACTTTAATACAGAAATCCTGTCATTCGGGAGGAAAATGACTGACTTCAGAGTGTCACCAAGAAAACCATCCCTTTTAAAAACAAAACAAGGTCTCTCACGTTAGTATGCCGGGATTCTTCTCTTTAAAGCATTCTTTAGCTACAGCAACACAGTCATCTTTCAAAGACTGCCAGCTAAGATGAGGCTTTCGGTTTCGACACATAAATATCCAACATGTATGGATTATATGTATGATATAATATTTATTAATTTTATTAGGAACTTACAGAAAGTGCTCTAGGACAGAAGGTAAAAAACCATCTATAATTCCAATACTGCTGGTCTTGATTTTATGTCCTGATCTTTCTATGTGTATAATGTAAACAAAAGATCTTGAGATCATGTTGACTTTAACATATCAGAATATTTTTCTATTCCAATAACTTTTTAAAAAAAATTAACTGCCTATTCTTTACATAAATGCATTAATATTACTCTTGTACTATTGCTGGTTATTTAGGTTGTTTCCAGAACTTTACCTTTCTAAATAATTCTGCAGTGCAAACAACACTGTCTGTGTTCCTTTAGAATAGATTTCCTGATGTGAATTAATAGGACAAAGGGTTTGAACAATTTCATGCTTTTGGTAAATATCACTTAATAGAATGTTCAAAGTGACTTTTATGCATCTAGCGGAGTCTTGGTGGGGGTTTTTTGTTTGTTTTTTGTTTGTTTTGTCATTGTGTTTGCATTCTTTCTAAACAAATCCTGTTTAATTTACTTAAATGACCATAATTTGTATACTGGCATCCAGACTATGCATTGCTTTACTGGGAGCTTTACTACCATCCCTGTATTTGTGAGATGGAAACTTACAACTTTATTTTAGGTGAAGCCATACCTGGAGAACAGGGGTGACAGTCTCATGATGGATGATTTGGCCAACCTCCATTTTCTCATTGCTAAGGAAATAAGACAATATTGGAGATAGATCCCTGTGGGAAGGAAAGAGATTGTAGCAAAAAGAAGTGCAAAGAAAGGCCTGAGGATTTTCTGCAGACACCTAACTCACATTTCTGCTCTGTCTCTTCATAAACAGTTAAGCAAATAAATTAAATAAGGCAGCTCTTTCTTATCCCACTCCTCTGCGATCCCCTGCTGTCCCACTAGATACCTTTTTGCCACATCTTTCACATTAAAAATGACCTTGATTTCCATTTTATCCTAATTTTACTGCATAAAAATGTAATATATTAGAGTAAAGGCAGCCTCACAGCATGAATACAGTCCCCTCCAGGACTGGCTCTCATTTTTGGAAAGCCTCGGGAATCTTCAGAGAGTAATTTGGCCTGGAATTCAAGAATAATTGCATTAGTAATAATTATTATTTTTATTTTTGTTGTTATTGTTAGTTTACATGTATAGCGTGGCCCAGTTTGAGTATATCTGATTTTCCTCAGGGGATTGAAAACATTCTTTCTTCTCAGAGGAAGCAAGAATGGCTTCCCTTTCTTTTTTTCAAGCCCAACATTTTGTGAATCTTCATTGCAATTAGAATCAAATGCTAAACTTAGTTAGAGTAGGTAATAAAGATTAATCCCATCATTCTTGAATCACAGGCTGTTACAGCCAGTGAGTCTTGCTATCTGAAGAGAAAGAAAAATAGTTCCTTAGGAAGGAGCGTGGCTTCCAAGTGAAGCTCTGGTTTTGTGTTTGGCTTGTGGTAAATCAGTTATGTAATGTTTGAACATGCATTACTGAATTTCGTGCTCACAAACTGGACTCGAAAAGCAGGATAGGATATGTAGTCGCCCACTTTACAAACGAGGAAGCTGAGATTCCAAAGGTTAAGTGGCTTATTGAGGGTCACATATCTAAAAGTGGGGGAGGTGAGATTTCTAGTCTAGTTTACTTGGACCATATCATACTACCTAAAGTGAATAGGCTATAATGAAGTTTATAGTCACCTAACATATAACTACAGTGGGGCATTATTAGACTCTGGCTGGGAGACGGGAAAATAGGCAGATTGATCAAGAAGAAGATGAATACGAGTGTGAAGAAACAGGGAAGAGATTTTCCACAAGTAATGAGATGAGGTCAGCTCCAAAAAAGTAATGGTTGATCTGCACACACAGGAGATACTAGTGAAAGTTAACTGGTGCAAGACAGAAAGTGCTTCAGACAATCATTGTGTGGCAACTTGAATCCTCACAATCAAGATAGAGACTGACAGTTTTCAAAATGACTTGTGAAATGAGACCAACGTTTTAAAAATGTCTTATGTTCAATAAATATCTGACTTTTCAGTAGAAAATAAATTCCAGTTTCTATATAAAAACAACTTGACATTTTTCAGTAATACTTTTTAATGAGCATTGCTCTGAGCTATAATATAATGAAATTTGCTTAAAAGTAGAACAGGCTGGAATGCTTGGCAGAACAAAGAGGCATATGGCAAAACAGTTGTGATTTATTGGCGAAGGCTTTCAGTTTTTGGAAAGCTAGAGGCTTTCGGCACAGTGGACTACATCTTGATATTCACTCTTGAAAAGGAACCATAGCAAAGCAATATGCTTAGATTACTCTAGGCTGATGTATATTTTAAGCATTTCCCTTTGAATTTATAGTTATAAATATGGGCTGTGTTCATATTACAAACTGAAGTAGATAATGAGGGAAATTTTCCTGATAATTCATATCCCATACCATTTTATATGACATACAGAAAATTCTGACATTTTCAAGGGCAAGGAGATGATTGATTGGGGGTGGAAGAAAAAGCAGTTGATTCTTCATTTCCCTTTGTGTTAATAATTGTGGGATGTTGAATTTAGTCTTCTATAAATTTACTGTAAGATTTTTTCTAGTCATTTATCTTATTTTATTGTGGTAAAGATGCTTAATATTAGATCTACCCTCTTAAGAGATTTTTAAGTGTGTAATACAATGCTTTTAGCTCTAAACTCATTTTTAATAAATAATAGGAGAATGTGTGTATAAGTACGATGAACTAAGATCATATTGTAATAGTAAAATCACTTAGAAATGAGATCAATATCTAATCAGAAGATCAATGATCCCACAAACTGGCCTGATTACCAAACCACTAAATGACATTCCCTTTCTCTTTTAAAGAGAACAGGTTCTTTTTACTTTTATAATCTAGGAAATCTCAAATGAATAGTAAATGAATCACCTACCTATTTTCCTTTTATGGTATATCTGAATTTAATATGTTTATCAAAACCATTTATTTTCCTGCAATATTATTTTATTTTTCAATTAAACCAGTACATTAATACTTTTAGGAATTCCCCCTAAAACCCAACTTGTCATCGTGAATTTAACGAAATGTGGAAAATGGTAAAATAATGAGCTACCAAATGACTTCCTTTTGGTTTCACTAATTTATGTTTGTGGCTTGTCAGTCACACTTTATGCTCAGAAATTTGCAGCTGTAAAAAAATTCTCCCACTTAGGGATTAACTTGTCGGAGTGCATGGAACATGATATAATCATTTTCTTCTTTCTGTTCCCTTACCTAATCAGTCTTATAAAGTTGCCTGAAAACATTCAGCTTTTCCTACATTAACCTATCTGGGTACTTGTTTCCTTCCCTGTTCAGGCAGTGTCTTCTTGTAACAGCTTCAGGAGAGAGAAAAGAAAAGATAACTGGAAATGGTCATAATAATGCTGCTAATAATTACAGTACATCATGCGAAGCAGGCCTGTAAGAGGGTGCTGGAGTCCCTGAGCCTCCGCTGCCAGCCAGGACTGAAAATCAAGATGTGCATGGGAGTGATTAGTTGTTTGTAGACTGCCCATATGCTGTCCTTCCCTTTTCTCCTTTTGTGTTGGCCATAATGGAGAGGCAGTGCAGCATTTTGTTTGTTTTTACTGGGAGCCTCCCCTATTCAACACGCTCAACACATCTACTTCCCATTTGCAAATCCTCAAAACCTGTTCCTCTCCTGTATAGGTACAAAATAATGAGAATTATACCATTTCAGCCTTATTTTATTGTATCTTATTTTTCTCTACAGTCTTAGCTATCTCAAAAACCCTAATAAAATATTTTTTCCCAAAATATTAAAGGGAGAGGGAAAAAACTTTACATATATTTCACAAAGCTAAAATAATACTAAACCTATAAGCTTATTAAGCAAACAAGCAAATTAACACCTAGATTGAACAATGCAAGTTTTGGAACATGTATATTTTTCCTCTGATGAAGTGTAATAAGTAAACTGTGTACATTGTACTAGGATTCAGTTAAATAGCATTTCTACGATGAGTATACCAAGAAGACTTTTAAATTAAAATTAAATACATCTAACTACCAAATATTGCATTCCTTAATTTGGGGGCAGTATTAAGGAACATGGACTCGTTTGTCTTACATGTTTCAAACAAATTGCAGAGGCTTAGGGATCACTAAATTATTACTAATTCTTTCCAGTCCTCCAGACATTCTAAATATTACAGCAATCCCTGAATTTTCAATGTCTCTGGATTCTGGAATAAAATAAAATGGATGCCTTGGAAAAACCTGCTATTTGTTCACTTTTATCATGGTGTTGTGTTTAATAGGCCTTTAGTTGAATACACATAATGGGGAGAAATCTGTTCTGAAATGTAAATTAATGAAAGCTTTCCAGAGTGGCTTCCAAATAAAAAAATTAGGCTTCTTTTCAGAGCATGGGTAAGGATGAGAATTCTGATTAGCCACACAATGTAGATTGCTTTGTGATTCATCTCTGCAAATCAGCAATTTGAAATCCTATAGTTAGCATTGGGTGCTCTCCAGTAAGATTTTATGAACATCAGCTTGGTATTTGGCAGAAATGCAATGTTAGTTGTCCAGACATCATTTTTCTCAATGAGCACATGTTTATATGTTAAATAATCACAGAACCAAATCAATTATAGTTTTATTTCCATTGGCAGAGGTTAATACCCTGCACGGTGTATTTATATAGTCAGAAGGCGAAGCGTTGTGAACCTTGGAGGAAAGAAATAATTGTACAAGCGGAGATGATAGACAGGCCAAAGAACTGTTGTTTCTTGAGGATTTGTAGTCTCTTTTACCTATTGTTTATTTATCTGAGTTTATTTCCGTGGCTGATTTAAAAATAGTTCAGTTGTATTAAATCTAACAATGCTAAAAGGGGCTGTTTGAGTCTGAATGAACATTTTTAACAAGCTATATATAAACTAGCACGTTACGAGATTCTGTGCCCAGGGTAACTGTTCTGAAGTGGGCACACTGGGTTTCATTTCAATTCGGTAACTGTTTCCTGGTTCTTACTATTTGCCTGGCACCATGCTGGGTGATAACGCAGTGTGGGAGGCTTCAGCCCTCAGTTTTCCAGAACTGGTCTGATGGACTCTTCTCTTAAGCATCATGGAGAAGTGGCACCTGTGGGAAGTTTTGCTTAAGTGAGTCATGTTCTAAGTGCCTCTTTTGTCTGGAAAATGGCTCATTTAATTGTATGATTATTTTTCTCTCTCCTTCCTGGCCAAGGGCAAGTCAGCTGTTAGAAAGCTGAACGGAGAAGCTTCTACTCTCTCATGCTAGAGATCTCATTAAAGCTGAGGACTGTGCACATGTTTCCACCCCTTTGCTCAAGCAAGGAGCACCGACCATGTGCTGAACCAAGCCTTGTACCTACAAAAGGTGTTATGTGGGATGCATCCTGTTTCTGCTCTGGGAATTGCAGCCTTCTGCAGGCTTGCTAGGGAGCTTTGTTAATTCCTGTGCAAGACAGTCTTACACAGACACTGGGTTCTGCTGCCATTGCTTGAAGTTTATTTTCCCTAGTGTCTCTACCAGCCCTACTCTGGGGGCAGAGGAAATCAGGCCCTCAAGAATTGTTTCTCTAAGAGAGTGTACTTTGCCAACTTAATCCTACCTTCAAAGGAAAGCACAAATGTACTTACGGTTCATAATCCCAAATGCGTACAATAGTGTCTAATGGGCTCACTATTCAGGTAGTAGGCTCTTATTTACTCAAACTATGAGAACAGTTCTATAGGTGTGAATTAATGTGATTGAACAGCTCACAAGAAACATTACCTCCAAAACCTGCATGGCCATCACAGGCCCAGCTCGGCATGTGTGACCCCTCTTTCAGAACCTTTAGGTAGACCTTAGGTACTTCCCAGGCCCTGCCAACTCTCTGTACCACTTCTTCCTAAATCAGAATATATTTTGTTGTCTTATTATCTCAAAATTTGTTCCTAATGTGTAGCAACCTATTAAAAAAGAGTACATAGAGCAGACAAAGGGCAGATTACATGGCATTATACATGAAGGAACATGTGTCCTCTACATATTTTGCTTTACTAAGGAGAGTTGTTGAGTGTGACATTCTGAACATTCTTCATTTCCTTTGAAACTAGAAAGGTGAGGATTGTCATGTCAAGGAGATACATTCATTTAGACTGACTAACTTGCGTTGGTGCTTTGATGGTGGTTAGACGAACTACTCGTACAGGAATTTTGGTGGTGGTGGTGCTAGGCAAACACTGCTGAGCCCACAGGGGAGGGATGCTTTGGTGTTCCCTCTCTTCCCTTCCCTAGCCCCTTTTCTGTGTTGCCCAACATCTAGTGAGCTACCTATAAGAAAAGAGCAGTCAGGTTTGATGTGAACTTTTTAAATTTTTTTGAATTAATGGTAACTAATACAAACCAAAAATAAAGTGAAACACTGTGGAAGTCACTAAAAATGAATTTTTAAAAAATAACTGCAGGTCAGGTAAGGACTCCCAATATTATGCAACAAGTTCTACCATAAAATATTGTATCTTCCTGCCATTATTATCTATCTATCATCATCATCATTATTTTAGTTTGTATAAGACCAACATTAGAATATGGACTTCAGTGCTTGGTAAAATCTCCTGTCCACATGTATGGGTGGCATTTTAGGTCACACTCCCCTAATTCTGGATGTCGACAGGGTGGAGAATCAGTGTTAATGGTGACTGTGTTGGTGTTCTTAGGATGGAATGAAGCATTTTGTTTTTTTAAGTTTTTTTAAAGATTTTACTTATTTGTCAGAGAGAAAGCACAAGCAGGGGGAGCAATAGGTAGAGGGAGAAGCAGACTGCCCGCTGAGCAAGGAGGCCGATGCAGGACTCGATCCCAGGACCTTGGGATCATGACCTGAGCCAAAGACAGACACTTAACCGCCTGAGCCACCCAGGCGCCCCAGAATCTAGCATTTTAAAGTCATAAATCTAAGATTGTTCCTATTATCATTCTCTGTGATAAACTTTTAAAAATGAACTAACCATTTAGTTTGAGAGTGGTGGCAGGTGGCATGGTTAAGATGTATCAGTTCCAGTCACAATTTAACCATCATTTTCCTGGGTCCCCTTGGACAAGTTACTTACCTTTTCTGAATCTCAGCTCCATCATTTATGAAATGGACGGTGGGCTTCAGGTGACCTTTAAGGTTATTTCCACATCTTAAATATTATAATTTTACTGACTAATTTTTCTGAATGGCCAGTAACAGTTATTTCTCTAAAGAATCCGATTTATGGATTGTAGTCTAAAATTGTCATAGTATTTCTCTTTTTGAATTATTTAAAGAGGACCGTGTTCTCTGTTATACTGATGTGATGATGCTCTGATCAAGTTTAATTTATTCTGAGCCTCTGTTTCTTCCTCCCACATTGTTTCTGAGGCCAGGCAGCTGCTGAGGGTTATGCACGAACTCCTGGGAAATCATCCAGTGCAGGAATGTAATCAGGAAAGGACGTGGGATGCCAAGAGGGAATAGGTGCTGACCTTTGTCCAATGTAACAACAATAATGGGATCCATGGAATTCTAGACTCTTTTGCATAGATCAGAGCCTCAGAAGCCATTGGTTTAGTTTTCGATGAGGCAGAGTGGATTGTCATGACACATCTTCTTGAAATGGATCACTTCCGAGGCAGCATGCTGTGTCTTTGGACAACAATAGTAGTAGTTTTCTTGGATGAATGTACAAATCTAACCATTTAAAAAATCCACTGTGTCCTGATGTAGATCTTTGATAAAACGTGTGGAAGAAAATCTGAGGATAGATTGGGAGATTT
Organism: Ailuropoda melanoleuca; assembly: GCF_002007445.2. Classification (NCBI taxonomy): domain Eukaryota; kingdom Metazoa; phylum Chordata; class Mammalia; order Carnivora; family Ursidae; genus Ailuropoda; species Ailuropoda melanoleuca. The sequence continues at coordinate 76,255,403 of NC_048221.1, read as the reverse complement.
TGAAAACAAGATTCAGAGACCAGTTTTTCGTACAGCGTTCATTTCTAGCATCACTGTCGGTATGCCTGTTCATTTTGCTTCTCTGTGAGATTGAGCCATCAGGAATCTTCTTTGTGGACTTTCAAGATTAGACACACTTGCTGTATTCAACTCCAACAAAACTGAATCCAGACATTCACTGACAATAGGTGTTATCTGAAGCAGTGTATTGCTCCGAGAACTGAAAAGTTGTATATCTGATTTGGGGCATCTCTTGATGCAAGTGTTAGTTATTTTTATTGCCCTACAGGAATTTATAGTTGTCGGTGGCAGTTGGGACTCCAATTTTAAGCATTTGCCTAATTAGGTACATTAGTGAGATAGGTAATTCTGGGTGAGGAGCTATCGGTTTCCACAGACTCTTCCAGCCCCCAAACTAAATGTGTCCTAACCAAAGAAACAGAAGGAGCCTTGGAAACTGTCTTAGGGATTTGGGTATTATTTATAATTTACCGTGGAGCCTTTGTTGTATTGATTATAACTTTCTGTGCTTACGGGGATTAATTAATAGGACTAAATATGAAAGGCTGCACACTAATGACATTAACAGGAGCCATAATTACAGAACATAATTGCCAATAATTCTTCAATGGTTATTTCGTAATCAGATTCTTTTGAGGTTAAATGAAAATCAAGTAGACTTTTATTCATAGGGATATTAGCAGTGCAGTGATGCATAATCACAATTGCCATTTAAACTCATCCGAACTGCACAGTGTGCGTAAGGTATTTTAAGGAGGCGTAAGGTATTTTCAGGGGTAGTTGGGTGGCATCATTACAGAGGGCCAGAATGGGATGCCTTTCGAATCAGAGAAACATTGGTTCCAGTCTTGGTTGTGTTACTTACTAGATACGTGACCTCTGACAACCCACGGACACCTAACAAACCTCTATTTCTTTATCTGTCAATGGAGACAATGCCTACCTGATTGTATTATTTTGAAAATTAAGTGGCACGATGCTTACAAAATCCTTAATGTGTCTGGTACATAGTAGGTACAGCTCAAAAAAGGAAGACTGTTGGTGGTCATAGCAGAGGTAATGGTGTTCGGCAGTAGCCAGGACACTGTTGATGAGATGGACTCTGGGTTCACATCCCAAAGGCACCTCCTCCTTCCTGACTAGAAGTCTTATGTGAGTTGGTCAGCCACCTGTACGTCAGTTTCCTCATCTGTAAAATGGTGCCAGTGATTAGCCTACCTGATTTGTTCATAGGATTAAATGAAATAATACATCATTAGGGATTAGCATTAGCACATGGAAGTGTTTATCTTGTGACCTGCGTAAAAAAGCCTCTTCATGGGGGCATCTGGGTGGCTCAGTTGGTTAAGCGTCTGCCTTTGGCTCAGGTCATGATGCTGGGGTCCTGGGATTGAGTCCCTGGTTAGGCTTCCGCTCAGCAGAGTCTTCCTCTCACTCTGACCCTCACCCTGCTCTCGTTCTTTCTCTCGCTCTCTCTCAAATAAATAAAACCTTAAGAAAAAAAAAATAAAGCCTCTTCATGAATAATGAAGTAGAGAAAATGCCAAAGACAGTAGAATCTTGACCTGCCTTAAGAAGAGTTATGAAAGTCTGTTAGAAGCGGAAGGCAAGATCTTATGTCAGATGTGGCCTCACTGTCTTTGATGTCTAAATCAAACTTGGAATTCCACCATCTAGATTGCCTTGGGTAAGATGAAACAGAATTAAAGGAAGACCAAGGTAGGAGATCGAACCTTCAACAATCTAGCAGATGCTCTTCCTTACATTGTGCCAAGAAAAAGATAAAAGATAAAAATTACATAAAAGGGGAGAAGTCTGTTCCCACCACACATCCACAGAGAAATCTGTGGGAATTGAGGGACATCACTCTAGGCATGAACAGTCTGTTTCCTTCCTGCCCTCCCATTTGCCTTATCCCCCCAACTCCTATCCCAGCTGCCAAGAATGTACCAAGTAAACTTAATGTCAGGGAAGAAGTTCTTCAGAAAAACTAACTAGAGGTCAGTGGCCCATGTGCAAAGCCACTTTCGAGGTATGGTTATCTTTTTCGGATTTATGTGAGCGTAAATGACCTATTGCATAAGCGTGTGCATCAAAGCTATACTGTCTAATGCCAGTCTGTCTTGCTTCATCTAATAATGTACTCTGAAACACAAAGCATGTAAGGGAAGTCTATTGGTTAGGTTCATTTGTATTCATGAATACATTTCCTGGAGTTCACTCTCCTTATTCTCAAAGAAGTGTAAGCCGTCTCTGGCCACCCCAGTTGGATTAAGGAAGCCAGCTGTGCAGTGTTCAGCTATTCCCCATCTCTCTCTCTCTCTCTCTCTCTTTTTTTTTTAATTTTGCTTCCATCCCACTGCCCTCATCTGTCTTCTACAACAGGATATTGATCAGCTCTTGAAATGGTCTTTTTCATTTCTAGACACTTTCTCTGTAGATACTGTAGGAGTGGAGGAGAATATGCTCCTGCCCTTGAAATGTATCCTAATTTCAGAACTGAGCAGTAAGAGCCTCTGATAAGAGAGATGACGCATAGCAACCCTCTAGTGACCAGCAAGGGCCCAGCCAACAACAGAAAAAGGAGAACCAACCCCCAGTCTCAGAATGGCTTGTTTCAAAAGTGCTTTTGTGAACTGGTCGCTTGAATCTCACATCGTTTTTTTCACTTGATACATTAGTATACTTTGTCTTTTGTTCCTCAGGCTAACGTTCTCTTGAAAGCCTCCTTAACCCTTAATGCCCCTGAGGCAGTTAGTATGGTACAACAACCACAGAACTTAGCAACTTTGCATATCAATTTTTCTGTGGCAAAGTTGATTTTTTTTAAAGATTTATTTACTTATTTCAGACAGTGGGGAGGGGCAGAGGGAGGAAGAGAGAGAGAGAGAATCTCAAGCAGACCCCCCCCCCCCCCGGCTGAGGAAGGAGCCCAGCCTGGATCTCATGACCCCAAGATCATGACCTGAGCCGAAATCAAGAGTCAGACGCTTCACCCTTTACCGACTGAGCCATCCAGACACCCCTATGGTGAAGTTGATTTAGAAATACAACTTTGCCAGGGGAAAAAGATGTCATCACTCAGGAATTGGAATGGGATTTCCCTAGGTTCAAGTCACTGCTGGATGCTCCTCTGATCTGAGCAGGGAGGAGGCTGGCCTTTGTCAATGAGAGGGAGGAGGGAACCTGTCTTTCTGCCTAGGTGTTTCTCACTCCCTTGTTTCCCATCACCGTCTGTTAACCCTGTGGTGAATTCAGGCATGATTGGCTATGGCAAGACAGAAAGAGGGAAGCCATGTTCAAATTAGATTTAAGTTCCTTAATGGAAAGAGAAAAATGAAGGGAAAGAGATGAAAGAAATAGAAGACACTTAGCAGTGGCATTTAGCACTTGTGGAGGAAAAAGTTAAGGCAGTTCCTTCTGAATCCCAAAGGGGCAGCCGTAAATGTAAAGTATCTGTAATTTACTGTGCCCTTATCAGGGACCACGTACTGTGCTGGCTCTTCACTTTTATTATCTTATTTAATCCTAGTAAGAACAGTTTTATGTAGATACCATTATCAACTTCATTTTACAGATGAATAGCAGAGATTTAGGGGGATTAAGTATCTTGCCCAAAGTTGCATAGCTAGCCAGTGATGGAGCTAGGATTCCACCATGCTGGTTGGTTTCTGAAGGCTGTCTAATTAACCAGGATGCTGCATGCCTTCCAGCCACATATTCAGTTGGGGCGTGCCTGCCTCCCTGTAGTTGCTTTTCATTTAGAGGACGGGATGTGATGCATGAAGCATGAAGCAATAGATAGAGAAATAGCAAGCAATTCAGTCAGAAAATTATGATTCAGTTAAACCTCTTTGATTCAGGAAAAACTCCTTTGTATGCTTTTATTGCTATAATTTTAAAAGCAAATTCATTTTATCCTGCACTACTCCATGCTGCCTTTAACATTCTTTGCTAAGCATGCATTTATTTTGCAACAAAAGAAGAGCATTTTTTTAGTCTCGTTAACTATAATCAAACTATTATGAAAATATGTTCATAATCTACAGCTCAGAGCAAGACAATTAAATAGGTAACCTCTCTCAACTTGAATTTTGCTTTAAGGAATCATGTAACTAGTCTGGACCTTAATTTACTCACCTATAAAATGGGCAAAATGGGTTTTACGAAGGTCAGTAGAAATGCATGGCAAGTGCTAAGCCTAATGCTTCTGATTTAATAGAGCCTCAACAAAAATACCCTTGATTATTAATAATGTTGTCTTCTAGTATTATTGTTACTATTACTAGAAATAAAATATTTCCTAATGTAACTTGTTGGTTATTGCTGTTTGGGGATATGAACAGCCGTGAGAAAAGTCTCCAAGGTTCCCTGTGCTCTTAAATGGTGTTCGTACTTTTCTTTTGTCTTTCCAGATTGGAGATTTCTTATTTTATAAATATTATCTTCCTAGATTCATTATTAAATGTTATTATTTTAATCAAAGTACTAGAAGCTTAGTATAATAGCATCTATATCATTATTGCTTTTTATAGTACAGAGATATATAGTTCTTCTGACTATAAAACATAGCTTACATTTTACAAGTACTATCTTCTAAATTGCATAGTTCAAGTTTTGAATGGTACATAAATATTCTCAAAAGATGTAAAAACAAATTACATGTAGAAGAAAAGGCTCAGTGCACATGACAATACCAACCCCTCACAGTTGTAGTGCCTATAAACACTCCAGTTTTGTGTTGGCTCTGGTGTAAGATCAATCTTGAGTTAAAATTAGGTCCAGGACTAGTGAGTATATGACATTTCTGTGAGGGAAGAAATTGTTTCTGTTTTCATTAATCTGTATTTTCTTACAAAGGTGTAAATCCCTGGAAATTTGCTATCAAACGCTTTGCTGTTGACTAAAATTCAGTATAAAGTAGTTATTTCTACACCCTTGCTCAAAGTAGATTAGTATTTAACACCAAAAGGAATTTTAGGGTTTTCAATAAGGAAACAAGGCAAAAGATGGGTCTGTAGTGAACTTCTTAAAGATCATATGATAGTTGAATCAATTAGACAGGATTCAGATTTTTTTTTTAATGTCTTTTGCCGTTTTTCATATGAACTCATAATCCTGTTTTGTTTTGTTTTGTTTATCTGCAAATTGCCTTCCTCATTGTGTTTTCAGAAAAAGGAATTGATATGGAAAATGCTTGGCATTAAATCTAGTGTGTATTTAATGCTCATGAAATGTTGCCTTCCTTTTTCAAAAATTGCCCAAACTTCATGTCCCCATTTCTCAGCTAACTTAAACTACTGAACCAAGAAATGCTCTTATTTGAAATATTTACTGACAAAAAATGCTAACCAGTCCCCTAGATTTAGTTTTCTTCCCCTATTAGCAACTCCTTATTAAATCTGTTAATATAGTATGCAATTTTTGAATTTCAGTGACTTCAAGTATATAGCTCACTGATTTCTAGAAGGAAACCAGGGCATTCAGATTTAAATTATACAAAGCAATAGCAGCAAAAACAGGAGGTAGAGACCACTTACACTCAAGTTCAAATACCAGATCACCTAAGTAAAGCAAGCTCTGTCAAGAAGAGGAAACACACCCTTTTCAAGGATATTTACGTGTCCTAGTTGTGTTTGCCATCTCTTTCCATAATGAAAATATCAGTTAGTATTTGGAAATCCCATCTTTACTTATGCTGTTTTTTTTTGTTTTGTTTTGTTTTTGTCTTTTTCTGCTACAATTTTGAAATGTGTTACAGCAAATTCTAGTGAGCTTGAGCAGGGTCTCTCTTGTCCAGTCTATGCCACTAGCTAATTAGGGGATCTTGTGTCTGTGTACTGAGCTCAGAAAATTAAATTTTCTCACCTTGAGCAAAAAGGTAGAAACAAGTAATGTGTTGGAGAATATCTGTTGAAATCATTGTCTATGTGTCTGTGAATCTAAGGTTCTACCAACATTATTATTTCTAATAGTAGCATTTACCATTTATTATGCACACATTTAGTCTTCTCAAGAGACCTATTAGATAAGTACTATTATGCCATTTACAGATTAGAACACTGAGAATTTGGGATTAAGTAATTTGTCTATGATTACTAGGCTTGGGTTTCTAACCCAAACCAAAGCATTCTGACTGCAGAGCCCATATATTCCATGTGTAACAACTTGCGTAGAGAAATTAAGATGTATATATTATTATGCTTATAATATATACTATATTATATATTACATGCAATAATATGCACTTCTTATATATAATATTAATATGTGTATATATATACACATATATTTTAAATCTCAAAGGTAAATTTCTTTCCTCCTGGAACATTTAGCAAAAGGTTTAAACTATACTTCATTTTCTTATACACTGAGCATAAATTGTTAAAATGGGACCAGAAAAATGATAAAATTACCTAAACTAGATGATTGAGCAATATGTATTTATCATCTTTATTTCTTTCTTTGCTTTTTTTTTCTTTCTCTCTCTCTCTCTTTTTTTTTTTTTTCGTTTTTTGTTTCTGGGTGATATATAACTAATTCATGATATTCATTGGCATAGGAACACCAGCTTGTTAAAACTAGAATTATTTGAATGAGTTTTTATGTTGATAAAATATTTCACATCACTTAGGGTCACAGGTCTCAGAGATGGCATAAGTGGGACCCAGACCAGGAAAGGACAATGGAGACTCCAACCCTAAATTTCCTGTTTGAAATGGTTAGTGTTAGAGTTCCAGAGTAAATGGCTGCGAACATCAGTGATGCTAACATTTTCTGGGATTGCTAACATTTTCTTTATTGACAGTGCCCTGCAGAAAGATAGATAGCATGAGGAAAATGGAGAAAAAATAGAAATAAAAAGAGGTATCATGAGACTTAACAGACTGAGGCACACACGTGCAAAGCCACCAGAAGAACATGGTGCACCATTACTTTTGCATTAAAATAAATGTGTAATAACAATGAAATTTTTAAAATACATGAATTTTTAGGACAAAATAAAGGATGTCAGATACATTTTATACTTTCTGTAGGACACAATGATTACACACTTCTGAAATTCATTTTTATTTTGTTCTCATACTGGAAGTATTGTTTTTTCATGGGGTGAAGAATATAGAATACAGATGTGTTGAGCAGAAAATTTTAAAATATGGCAGTATCTTATTTTGATCTTTTTAAATTAATACTGATTTTTATGTGTCAGTTTTATGCAGTCAGGGAGACACAATTATGCTCTAAGTGCAGTAAGTCATACCCTTCACAGATTTTGACAGAGAGAAGGAGTATTTTTAGTGGTAGAAGTTAATTTGCACTGGTGTTAATGCATGATAAGGTTGGTGATGATGTCTAATTGTTTCCTATGTTACTAGTTCAACTAAAAATAAGGTTCATGAAGGAAGCTGTGGGAAGTTGTCGGGTATGACAGTTTCTCTAAAAAATGAATTGCTTAAAATCACTCTTCTTACTAATCAGTTTCTGATTCCAGAATGAACTTTTATTCCATCCTTTTTCCCCTTCCCCTCCCCTTCACTCTTCTAAGCCTTCTACACTAAACATTAGGATATGCATGAAAAGTGGGGAAATTTATAACCTACTTTAATCTTTCCAGGAAAGAAATGCCTGGGAAAAATTCATTTATTTTTTTCATTATTAACCATCTTTTTGACTGTTTCCTATAAATATAAACAAACACACATTAACACGAACACAAAAATAACTTTCCATTAAATTGATACTCTGAATATATACAATTTCTTTGGAAGTATCATGAATCAGTTGCACTAAAGGTTTAGCTTTATCATATTGAGATGGTCTTAAAAATTATCCCTTCTGTTCTCATTCATATACTCAGAGGTAATTTCCTGAATGCTAACTGTACATTCTGCTGGATACTACATTCTGCTAGAATCTTGTAAAGTAAGATCGACAAGAAGATGTTAAGACTTAGTTTGCATCTGTGTCATAATATTTCCTCTTTAAGGAAAATAATGCATAAGCCTATTATGTCACATAACTCAAAATCCAGAGGTCAGGTAGTTTGACAGCTCCAGATTCTTTGGAATCTGGCAGTCTTCGCTCTAGCATCTTCAGAATATTGGCTTTTGTTGTTAAGCTTGTCCAGTTGTGGTCACAAAATGGGTGCAGTAACTTCACCTATCACATCATCATATAACCATCTGCTAAAATAGCCCAGGACTCTCTGTGCATGGGTATATGAACCTTTCCCACAAGCTCCACAGTGGTTTCCCTCCAGTCTCTTTCTTAAACCAATCAAAGGCATCAGAAGAACTTACCAAGACTGTCTTGGCTAATCAGGGCTCATGCATGCCCCTGGGGCAGGCCAAGAGTCGGGTTTCCCTAGAAGCACAAGGTCACTTGAATGCCTAACCAAAGTAAAGTGGGGAAAATGGATGGAAAAACAGCACAGTTTTTTAAGCTCCTTAGAGGTGAATACAAACAAACCAATGAAAACCCAGAATCTTGCTTGAGGAACATATCATGAACCATATGTATAGGTAAAAAGTGTGATATGGTAAAGGCCGAGGGGCTTAGAGAAACCAGCATGGACTGATGATTTGCCTGTCAACTGACTTTTAAAATCATGGACAATTTTTCAGTATTTGAAGTGATGATGAAAGTAACCAAATTCTATGTCTCAATAGCAATAAAAGACATATTCCTGAATCACTCCACATATTTCCCTATGGACATACCAGGTTTTTAAGTCTGAGAAGACTTTAGCCCCTCTTCAAGTCATGCCCCATTGGACAAGAAACTTACTTAAATTTTGATATTTCACTGTTAAATAATGAAGGCAATGTTGAAATCCCTTCCTGTTGTGTCTCTTTATGAAAATGATAATATGAATAAATAAATATTGAAGATAGATGCCATTATGGAATAGGAAAGACCAGTGAAATAGAGTGAATAGACCATAAAAGCTTTTTCCATTTAGTAAATTTTCTGAGAATGCAGGTAGCCATATTATTGGATTCATCTAACATTTTAATTAGTGTTATACACATAACACATAATATATCACATATATACAGACAGACAGATATAAACAGATTAGTACAGTTTACACCATATAAAATGTTGGTTTGTTTAGGTCAAAAATGAATATCACGAGGATGCCTGGGTGGCTCACTTGGTGAAGTATCTGCCTTCTGCTCAGGTCATGATCCCAGGGTTCTGGAATCGAGCCCCGCATCGGGCTCCCTGCTCAGCGGGAAGCCTGCTTCTCCCTTTCCCTCTGCCTGCTGCTCCCCCTGCTTATACTCTCCCTGTCAGATAAATAAATAAAATCTGTTAAAAAAAAAAGAATGTCACAAATTTCATATCGTTCAACTGAAGATTTTTAAATGGGTGGATGTAGATGAATTATTTGTAGCTAGTACTCTGTTTTCAGCCCCAGTGCATAATGAAGTATCTTGAAACCAATATTAATATGTGCTTTTTAATCATATAAGGAAGTCTCATTAATAAGATATTTTCAATGAATAGAATGCCCTTGGTCTATTTCTACTGTGCTACCAGAAACTCCAGAAATAATAGGATTTGTAAAATTTTTGCTATCTACAGATTTAAAACATACAATGTTGTAGAAATATCAAAGCTTACAGTGAATTGGAACTCGGAAACTTAGAGTCCAGGTTTAGCTTTCTTTGCAGGTAATATTTCTACAGACAATTTAGGAAACCTGGTATTTTAAATCTAGACCAGGTCTTAGAGAGTGCTGATGTAAACCAAGTCTTCTAAAGATGAAGATACTGGGTTTCAGAGATATTCACTGATTTATCCAAGACACACTTTGTGACATTTGTAACCTCTCCTCTAAGGCTCTCCTCACTAAACATCGAGTTGCCCGGTGATGCAGTCAGAATGCTGCCCTTTAACCTCTGGGGCCCTGCTTGCCTTTCCTGTACATCAGGATCGTGAGGATTTGTTTCACATTTTAATTATATATTGTTATTCTTTTCAGGCATAAACTTGCTTTTCAGTTCTTAATATATCTGAGCACCTTAGGGCCTTCCTTTAGTGAGTAATGTTTAATATTTGATTATTGAGATATTTCCTTCTCCCCTCCCCAAATTTAATTTATCAGATTGCCAGTAATGGTAATATTGTGTGGGATTCCAGAAAATTTATCAGTATCTGCCATATTCTATGAAATAACTTAGGCCCTCTCTGTTTACTATACTGGCTGGGAGTATTGCAGTATTTTTCTATTATGTTTAGAAATCTGTAGTTTCTAAACCTTTACTGTACAAGAAAAATTGAGTCTTCAGTGTGACATTCTCTTAGTTCTAAGTAAATTAGACATTAAATGACTATGTATTGTTTAAAGGTGGGCAGAGAGCTGGAATTTGAACTAGAAAAAATTAATTTATTTGGAATACACACAAACTGCTGCTTCCATCATCCTATGGAGATCAGTGTCAAGTAGGTCAGAGTATATGGAATGTTCATGCATCATAGTGGTGTGATGCCATTAATGTGAAAATTTCCCCACTACATAGCCAATATTGAATTTTTTAAAAAATGGGCCCCGATAGGTTCTTCTTAAAACCAGCAATTTCACTGAATTAAGCAAGATTTATTCATTTATTTTTTTTTAAGTGAATACAATTGTTGGAAGGGCCACACTTTGTGGTAGATAGCCTGCAAGCTAGTTGCAGCTCTGTTTTGTTTTTGTTTTTTATCTATGCCATTTTAAGCCAGAAATTGTCCTCAAAAATAGTATTTAGTCTAAAAAGTAATTCTGCAATTAAATGTTTTCTCAGCACCCGTGGTTTCCAAGCTCTTTATAATGCCTGTCCTCCGGTCAGTCTCACCATGCCTTGCCCTTTCTTTTCTTTCCTCTGCTCTCCTTTCCTTTTCTTTTAAATATTTTATTTAATTGAGAGAGAGAGAGCACAAGGGGTGGGGGGGGGTAAGGGGCAGAGGGAGAAGCAGACTCCCCTCTGAGCAGGGACCCAACACAGGGCTAAATCCCAGGACCCTGAGATCATGACCTGAGCCAAAGACAGATGCTTAACCAAATGAGCCACCCAGGTGGCCCTATCCTTCCTTTTATAATTTGCATGTTTGGAGAAAATTTGCCTCCCATAAAGCTCACTTGATAAACCTTTGTGATTCTGATATGTTGATATTATTCAGTGTTTTTTACAAAATTCTTGTACTCTTGATTTTTTTTTTTTTAAGATCTTTGGAGCACTTGGGGGGTTCAGTCATTTGGGCATCTGACTCTTGGTTTTGGATCAGGTCATGATCTCAAGGTCCTGGGATGGAGCCCTGCGCTGAGCTCTGTGCTCAGTGCAGTCTGCTTGAGATTCCTTTCTCTCCTCCCCTTCCCTCCCCCTCGGCTCGTTCCCCCACCTCTCTCTCTAAAATAAATAAATAAATAAAATATTTTTTTTTATTGTAAAATAATAAATAAATAAAAGATCTTTAAGGGAAATACTATTTTCTCCATAAGATCCTTGTTATAATGACTTTGGACTAGTGTCAGTAAGCTTTTTTATAATAAAATCTTTTAGCCATTTTAGTAATTGACTTTTATTGAATAATCACATATTACAGTTAATATTGTGCCCCCAAAAATTGCCAAGCATTGCCCTTGTATATTTACATAGAAGATAGAACAAGGCTCTTCAATAGAAGGTGAGCCTATAAAATTATTAAGTGGCTAAGAATTATTAACATTAAAAAAAGTATTCATGTCATTCTCCTGCAAATAGTCACCTTAATTAATTGTTACTAATATCCTATAAGCATAGAATTTAAACTCATGGACTTTAGAATTACTTACCACCTAGGTTCAAATCCTAGATGTACCATTTATATTTTGTTAGATGCTGGGCAAATTATTTAACCTTTTTAAGCCCACTTTTCTGATATTTGAAATGGGAATAATGCCATCAGTCTCATTGAGCAGTTGGGAAGATTAACTAAAGTAATCTGTTTATATGGTATAGTAGGCATTCCATAAGTGAGAGTTTGTTATTGGTCTCAAGCCATTATGGTTTCCTTTCAGTGGTTTTCAAGCATTGGCCTTTAATACCATTGTCAGAAAAATGTGTCTTTCCTCACAATGTATCACTGCTTCCAAAATTAGGGTCAACATCTCAAATAGTTCATTTTTATGATTCTTAATTTAAGGTATCACTTGAATGTCCATCTACTTATTTGACAAATATTTATTGATGATGCACTAGGTCCCAAGCGCTGCTGTATGACCTGTGGGTCTAATAATGAGCAAAAGCAGGTTTGTTCCCTGTCATCTTTCATAATTCTTATAACGGAAAAAGACACTAGGCAACTCCACAACAAACCTAAAACTACAACCATATCTGGCAGCTAGGAAAGAGAGAAACGTGGAGCCCTAGGAGTGTTTCAGAGATTCGGCCTAGTCAAGGGCTCTGGGGAAATTTTAATAAAGAAATGACATTTGTGATGAAATTGGAAGGATGAAGAGGGGGAACCAGGTGACAAGGGAAAAGACATTCCTTATAGAGAAAACCAGCACATGCAAAGGTCTTGGAGTAGGACAGAGAAGGGGAAATGGAGGTGAAAGACCATTGTAGCTAGAATTCAAGAAGTAGGGAGAGAGTAGTTTGACATGAGACTGGATTTTCTTTCCAGAACAAGTGAAGACTTTGAGTTTTGCTTTTATTCTAAAATAGCAAAGAGATTATTTTCAGTTTTATGAAAAATCCAATATGATCAGATTTTTTTCACAGATTAGCGGGGTTTGGAGTAAATGTGTGACAGCCTATTAGGAAGGTATTACAGGAATTCCTATTATAATGCCTTGGACCTGAATGAAGGCAGTGAAGATAGAAAGCCAGCAATACATCAGATGTATAGATTCAAGTAGAGGGAGATAGCAAGAGTAAGAGGTGAGGTACCTTGTGGTCATTATAAGAGAAGATGCCAAATAGGCAGTTGGATATTTGGATCTGGACCCCAGAAAAGAGATATGCTGGGGTAATGTATTTTTAAGTCATCTGGGTGTGGCTCCTGACTGAAGGACATGGTATAGAAGAGAAAAAGGGAATTACTGGGTTTTAACAGGATTGGTGTTTGTTTTTCAGAAGAGCAATGGAAAGACAAAGACTAGAGTGTTACCAAAATGAAAAACTGTGATATTTTAGCTGGATGTGAGATATACCAAGCTCGTGTTTTGTAGTCATTTATTGAAATTTGTTGACATTTGGACATGTTGAAGTCCTGAATATTTCATTTTCTGTTCTCTGGATTTATTTGCTTGAAATAATTTAGTAACAGAATATATCATCTGTGTACTTTGAAATGCGTCTGCTCTGCCTTTTTAGCCAACAGAATAGAGTTTTGGGGTGTGTGTGTATGTGTGTGTGTGTTTGGTTTATTATTTTCCTGGTGAGAAATATTTTAAGTTATAGGTACACTGCCAGGAAAAGCATTTTTCTACAGCTCATTTGTTTTATAGAGACTGCCAGAGTGAATGGAGGACCTTATATGAGCAGGCAGTGGACCTTTGAGCCAGATGCTTGTTTTCACTCCTCTTTTATGATATTTGACGGCTCATTAGAATTCTATCTTCACACCTAGCAAAACAGAAAGTAAGCATAAATATGAGGTTTACTGTCACAGAAAGAAAAAAAAGCAGTAAAACATTTAGGGCTATTGAAGTTTCTTCTTAGTCATTTTATCTTGAAATGATGACTTGCCTTTATGTTATTCTAGATTCACATTAACCAGTGTAAGTGCATTCTTCATCCAGCAGTGCTGAGGAAGAGAGGTGCTGCTCAGAGGCAACATTTGTGTGCCATTGACAAATTTGCAGGAGATTAGGGTTAAAGGCTTAGGGCAGGGCTTCTGAAGCTTGGCACGGTTGACACTTTGGGTGGGATAACTCTTAGCCGTGGGAGCCTGGCCACTGAACTGTAGGGTGTTTGCCAGCCTAGCTCTATTCTCTTTATGCCACTAGACTCCCCCTTAGTTGTGACAACCAAAAATGTCTCTAGACATTGCCAGATGTCCTCTGGGAGGCAAAACCACTACTGATTTATAACTACTTCAGGGAATTTAAGAATAACTTTTAACAGCTAAGTCCAATGAAAAACTATGATACATAAACATCCCAGAACTACACCCCCCCCACACACACACACATACGTGCATACATACGTGCACACATGGAAAAAAAAGTTCTTTGGTAGTTTGAGTATTTTTAAAACACCTTATGCCATTACCTTAAAATAAGAATTTAAAAGCACCTTTGTTAGTCCAATTCAATTTCCATTCTTAGAAATATCTTTGTAAACCACTGATTAAACCTGCTGAAAATGGATTTCCTTTAATCTAACCTCATTTTCAATGGTTAATCTTTATCGAAACTGTATCAACAGGTATTAATCTTCTCCAAAGATTAGCAAACTTGAAAAACAGTGCCAATCCTCAGTCCACATTTGTGTCTCCATTCAACTGTCGATTCTGGTAGTCTGACAAAAATAATAAATCATGAATGTATTTGCTTTTTCATTATTAAATGCAACTGTATCATCTATTTAAAGAAAGAAAACAGTAGAAGGAAAAACGTAGTCTGCAGAGATAATGAAGTTATTCATTCTTCACTGTTGGCCATTACATTAATCACTTAATGCTCATTTCCCATCTCAAATGAACCAATCATTTGGAAGGTGGCTGTTGTTTATCATTTGGCATAATATAAAAGAAGCTGGAATATTTTTTTTCAAGATTTATATTTTTTATTTTAGAGAGAGAGAGAGAGCACAAGCACATGGGAGGTAGGGTGAGAAGGAGAGGGAGAGAGAATCTTCAGCAGATTCTGTGCTGAATGCAGAGCCTGATGCGGGGGTCCATCCCACGACACAGAGATCATGACCTGAGCCGATACCAACAGTTGGATGCCCAACCAACTGTGCCAACCAGGTGCCTCAGAACCTTGAATAATTTAAACAAATTTTGGCACAGTTATGATGTGGGCAATAAGAATAAATTATTTCCCAATTTTTACTTGTCAAAGTTTGGTTTGCTTTTATCAATTTAACTTAGGCAATTAAATTTGATTTTTCTGTAAGTGTACTGGTCCACTGCATGGCAACATTACAAAGTGCTGATCCAATCAACAGTAGAAACAGGTTTCAGTCTATGTAAATTTTTCCCTGTTGCATTATTTAAAGTTCTGAATGGTAAATGTTTATTTATAGTATAATTAACAAAGATTTTCCCCTCATTCAGTGTTTCACTCGGTGAATGACAGGACAGTTATTCTACTCCTGGAGTAGCTCCCTGTTGTTTTAGGTAAGAATAACAAACTAGCATCTAGTTTTGAGGGTATTGGCCACACCAAAATCTAAGCTACTTGATGTGATTGTACATAAATCTTTATGAATCAGAAAACAGAATCTCATGTACTAGAAGAAAATCTACTGAAGTCAAACTTTCTGTTTTATGCTCAGCTCAGTGCTTCTATTTTTGTTTAACTTAGGGGAATATCATGGGTCATAAACGAGATGGATTCTGTAGATATAAAATATAGACGTGAAAGGTGTGTAGTACAGAGAAGTGCTAGACACCAACGTTGTGTTGCCCCAACGTAGATAATCTTTACTTGACTCTTTTTTATACTTGCTCAAGAGGCAAGTTTAAAAGAAAACCAAAGTCAAACTAATTTCATTCTATTTTGCATTAAATCTAGTTCTGACTATACAACTCTTGCTCCATTAAACATATAATCTTGTAAATACATATTTATCTGTAATTTTGAACATCTGTAAAATTTTCAAAAGAGGACATGATCTAAATATTCTAGGCTTCTCTCAGTAAGAAATACGGAGTGTGTTGCTTTGCTTCATTGATACTGTTGCTCTGGTGATGGGAAACACTCCCAGCCGCCCCTCTCAGCTGATCACTGACTTTAGGCCTTGTCTGAAGTGTTGCTGTTGTAATAACAATTATGATGCTCACTTACTGGCTGAGAACACTGCTGGGAACAGTACATTCCCAGAATTTTTTTTCTCTCCTTTTATTCAATTGACTCTTTTCTTTTCATTTTCCTATATTTTTTTCTCTTCTGAGAAGAAAAACACATCATTTTTTTTTCACATCCATATGTGCCTACATATCTAATGTGAGAAATGAATTATATTTTTAAATATTTATTTTTCTACCTCATTATAGGTAAGAAAAGTACGTGTGGTTTTATAACCAGCCTGAAAGTATGATATATAAGTCCATTGGTGACATATGTATATGCATAACACTGACATATTTTTAAGGAAATATGAAGTACTTAAAGGTCATGCCTAACTTTTATGACCTAGATAGAGGCAGACATTTCAAATGAGACTCAAATCAGCCCTTTCTCTGACAGTAATAGCACTCAGAACAGATATAAAATAAAGAACTTGGCCCATAGGCTAGTAGAAGGAAGAAAACATGGCACACTGAGCCAAATTGAGCAAATGGACAAAAGAATTTTAATATACAGGACTTGGTTTGCATCTTTTGTTTTAGTTTGCAGAAGGCCTGTATTGATTATCTGTGCATTGATAGCTATGAGAAGATTTTCTAACTTGGTGGCACAGTCACCTTGGGTGGAGTGGGGGGTTCACTGCACGGCAGATTCCTGGGTTCCATTCCCAGAGATTCTGACACAATAGATCAGATGTGGGTTCAGGGGAAGTGCACTTTTAACAAACACTTACATGGGTCCTAGTTCATATCACCCTCTTATCCCTTAACTGTACCCTCTGACCCACCACCCACCCCTTAAGATCTTCGCACTCAGTCTTGCCAAGCTCTCAATGACCTAGCTCAACCCCTTTCCTCCTCACTCTGTTCCTTCATCTCCCTGACAACATCTCCTCTGACTCTGATTTTAAAATCTCCATTCAGTGAGACTATTCCATTCCCCTGAATTTTAAAATTCCAGGCAACTAAGTTATGAAAGACTAGTCAGATTACAACTTGTCTTTAACTTGGAGATTCTGTTCAATTTCTGTAGCAAATTCAGTAGTTCTGACAATTTTTTAAGAGTCACCTCAATTCTCAGTTCATCCCTGTTTCATCTCAATTTCTTGTCAGTTTTCTTTGAGTCAGTGTATGTCTGTTTTTATATGGGAGAAAAAAATACGTATTACATCAAAGTGATAACCAAAGTTTTATTTCATTGTTGTTTCTTAAAAATCTGAAGTATTGTTGGGGCTACAGCAAAGATTGAGGAACTAGGCCAGATATCAAGATTAGAGGACTAAAAGAGATTGTAATGAATGATTCATTCGAGTTATAGTCAAGGAGGAAGCTAGAAGTCTCAGAGTAAATGCAATCACAGTAGGAGAGGGAGGGGGAAATTTTGAAGCCAGAGTAGAAGAAAACCAAAGAAATAATCATGGACCAACACAATATACCACAATAAATTACATACCATCAAAGAGATGCAGGGGGACTCCTATGGTTCTGTTTTCGAGGGCTGCACTACTCAACAGTCAGATAATGAGAGAAGGTGGGAAAGAGCTCTGATCTAATCGACTACACTTCAAAAACAAGCTTTTTTCAAAGACATACACAGTCTGAGAAATCTCACTGAAGTTATGCCTCATTCTTTTTTATACTATAATAAATAGTCTTTAGAGACATGATATTTTATTGTGGCTCTAATGACTCTTGGTTGAATCTGACAGTACTGACGTCACACATAGTGCCAGTCAGACTGGCAATAGGACATTTTTAAAAAATTAGTAGAACATAAGACTCTTCCAAAAAATGATACATAAAACCCACTTCTCCATGAAAAATGAACTTGTTTCAAAAGAATACTGGCAAGATAATCTTGGAGAGTTACATTATAAAATGAGAACAAACTTTTCTTCAATGTCATCCTTTTGATTCTGGCCTGTGTTCCTATTAATATCATGTAAATGTTATGGAAATAGAGCATGCTGGGTGCCTCATCTGTCTCAGAGAGTGGTTTCCAGATGACAAAGGTAAAGAGAACTGTTTTAGTTGAGAAGGTAAAGAAAGGATGAAATTTCACTCAGCAGTAGCCTGTTGATAATGAACTTGGGCCTCTCCATCATGCAAAACGGAGGCACGGTGTGAATGTGAGGAATCGACAGGCTCAGAGGAGAACAGAATTTTTGAGCCTTGCTTCCAAAACAAGCCTGAAGAGAATTGTAAGTCTGAAGCAGAAGACAGGCTGATGAATAGAATTGTCAGGGAGAATGCAAAGCAAGGCGTGAATTTTGGTGGTGTCAGATAGCAACTCCATATTCCCTAAGGGACCCTGCTCTTTATGCTGATGAGAAGGTGAGGAGTGCTGATAGTACAAGAGAGGAAGCCTCCCTTCACTATTTTCCATCTCATTTGGAATTGCTTTGTCATTTTCTCTCAGAAGACCGCATGCTCTTCTGTGCAGAGGTAGTCTGTCATAGTCTAGTGTTGTAGTTAAGACTGCAATAGTCGTTAAGAGTTCCTGGGTTCAAATCCCAACTCTATAGATTCTGATACATTTTACATCTCTCTCTCATTTTTTTAAGTGAATAGCTTAAATTCTTTATCTTCTCATCTGTGAAATGGGAATAATTATTTTAACCGACTCACAATGTTATGTGAATCAAATAAGACAAACTTTGTAAAATACATAGCATATTAAGTGGCACAGTGAGACCCTTAAGTAAACCTTACCTGGATAGTTTAAATTCTGAGCTAAGATTTCAGTTACAGAGATCTTCCAGTCCTCAGGGAATATACAATTAAAGGAAAGAGACCGCACCAATAAGCACATAATTCTTGAGTATAGGAAGTTTAAAAAGTTGTGGAACGTAAGGATGCAATTAAAAAAAACAAAACAAAACTTGACGGGAAATCAAGCTGGAAGTCATTGTAGATTAGAGGAAGCATATGCTCTATGCAGTTGGGAAATGTATTATATGATTGGAGGTGAGAATGATATTAAAAAATAGGTTTCACAGTAGTGTATAAGACCTTTCTAAAGATGATAGATAACAATCATATCTAGGACAAGCTCTCCCCAGTGTGTTCAGTAAACTGTTATAAACCATGCACTCAAGCCTCTTTGGGTCAGAGCAAAGGAGAATTTAGTAAATATACTAGCTCTGTAGTTTTGAGGATATTTTTCTAAAACATGCTGGCCCACATGTAGAAAGTACCTGTCCTTTATTTGGACGGTGGAAGTTATATTAGTAGACACAGAAATGCCATAGATTATCAATGTTCACCAGGGCAGTGTGGCTGGTGTCCAGTGATGTTTTGGTGTATGGGCTCTATATTAAGCAGGCAGTCATTGTCTTAAACTTTTAGACACTAGGTGATAGCTGCTGTTTACAAGAACTGATATATCTAACAAAGACATCCAAAAACAGGAAGAGATACTCAAACCAAAAAGGTTTTGATATATTAAGATATGTTGATGCCAAAACACTATTTCCATGAAATATGGAAGGAAAAAAAAATCATCTTTTTGGCATTTAAAATTTTTAATTCCAGTTAGTTAACATACAGTATAATATTTAAGATGTTCAGTAACGTAATTCAACACTTCCGTACGTCACCCAGTGCTCATCACAAGAGCACTCCTTAGTCCCCATCACCTGTTCAACCCATCCCCGCACCGCTCTCCCCTCTGGTAACCATCACTTTGTTCTCTATAATTAAGAGTCTCTTTCTTGATTTGTCTCTCTCTTTCTGTTCCCCTTGCTTGATTGTTTTGTTTCTTTTTGTTTATTGTTTTGTTTCTTAAATTCCACATATGAGTGAAATCATATGGTATTTGTCTTTTCTGACTGACTTATTTTGCTTAGCATAGAGCTCCATAGGTGTCTTGCAAATGGCAAAATTTCATTCTTTTTTGCAGCTTAATAATATTCCTATATATATCACTATATGTATATATATGTCACTTTGCTATGGTTGATGTCAAAGAAATTACTGCCTATGTTCTCTTCTAGGATTTTTATGGTTTCAGGTCTCATGTTTAGGCATTTACTCCATTTTGCATTTATTTTTGGGTACGATGTGAGAAAGGGGTCCCATATCTTTTTTTTTTTTGCACGTTGCTGTCCAGTTTTCCCAACACCATTTGTTGAAGAGATTGTCTTTTACCCATTGCTTATTCTTTTCTGCTTTGTCCCAATTTTAGTATATGTGCTGCCGAAGCGAGCACTCTTTTCTGTTTTGGCCAAGTAGTGGTGGGTTTCTATCTGGGTTTTCTGTTCTCTTCTATTAACTTATGTGTCTATTTTTGTGCCAGTACATAGTGTTTTGATTACTGTAGCTTTGTAATATAGCTTGAAGTCTGGAATCGTGATGCTTCCAGCTTGATTTTTCTTTTTCAAGATTGCTTTGGCTATTTGGGTTTTTTGTGGTTCCATAGAAATTTTAAAATTGTTTGCTCTAGTTCTGTGAAAAAACGCTATTGGTATTTTGATAGGGATTGGATTAAATGAGTAGATTGTTTTGGGTAGTGTAGAAATTTTAGTAATATTCACTCTTCCAATCCGTGAGCATGGAATGTCTTTCCATTTCTTTTTGTCATCTTCAATTTCTTTCATCAGTATTTCTTTGTTTTCAATGTACAGGTCTTCCACCTCTTTGGTTAGGTTTATTTCTAGGTATCTTATTATTTTGGGTGTAATTGTAAATGGTTTTTTTTAATTTCTCTTTCTGCTGCTTCATAATTATTGTATAGAAATGCAACATATTTCTGTACAGTGATTTTGTATCCTGTGACTTTACTGAATTCGCTTATTTGTTCTAGCAGTTTTTTGCTGGGATCTTTAGCGTTTTCTCTATATAGTATCAAGTTCACCTGCAAATAGTGAGTTTTACTTCTTCCTTACCAATTTGATGACTTTTATTTCTTTTTGTTGTCTGATTGCTGTGTCTAGAACTTTCAGGACTATGCTGAGTAAAAGTGCTGAGTGTAGACATCCTTGTCTTGTTTCTGACCTTAGGGTAAAAACTCTCAGTTTTCCCCGCATTAAGTTTGACGTTAGCTGTGGGGTTTTCATTGATGGTCTTTATCATGTTGAGGTATGTTCCCCCAAACCTACTTTGTTGAGGGTTTTTATCATGAATGGATGTTGTACTTTGTCAGATGCTTTTTTTTTTTTGCATCAACTGAAGTGATTGTATGTTTTTTATCCTTTCTCTTATTGATGTGATATATCACATTAATTGATTCTCAAATACTGAAACACAGTTGCATCCCAGAACTAAATCCCACTTGATCATGGTGAATGATTTTTTTTAAGGTATTGTTGGATTTGGTTTGATAGTACTTTGTTGAGTATTTTTGCATCTATGTTCATCAGAGATCTTGGCCTATAGTTATCTTTATGTATGGTGTCTTTATCTGGTTTTAATATCAGGGTAATAATGCTGACTTCATAGAATGAATTTTTAAGTTTTCCTTCCTTTTCCGTTTTTTGGAATTGTTTGAGAATAGGTATTAACTCTTTTTTAAGAAGCCATCTGGTCCTGGAATTTTGATTTTGGGAATGTTTGATTACTGATTTAGTTTCATTGGTGGCAGTCAGTCTGTTCAAGTTTTCTGTTTCTTCCTGATTCAGTTTTGGTAGGTCATGTGCTTCTGGGAATTTAACCATTTCTTCTAGGTTGTCTAGTTTGTTATGTGTACGTTTTCATAATATTCTCTTGTAATCCTTTGTTTTTCTCTGGTGTTGGCTGTTATTTCTCCTCTCTCATTGTGATTTTATTTATTTGAGTCCTTTCTCCTCTTTTCTTGATAAGTCTGGCTAGAGGTTTATCAGTTTTATTGATTTTTTCAAAGAACCTACTCTTGGTTTCATTGATCTGTCCTATTGGGGTTTTTTCTTGGTTTTTTTGTTTGTTTGTTTTTGTTTTGTTTTTTTTTGTTGTTGTTGTTGTTTGGTTTTCTGTTTTAGTTTCTAAATCATTTATTTCCACTCTGATCTTTATTATTTCCTTTCTTCTGCTGGTTTTAGGTTGTTTGTTGTTCATTTTCTAGTTCCTTTAGGTGTAAGTTTAGGTTGTTTAAGATATTTTTGCTTCTTGAGGTAGGCCTGTATTGCTATAAACTTCCCTCTTAAAACTGCTTTTGCTGCATCCCAAAGTTTTTGGACTGTTGTGTTTTCATTTTCATTTGTTTCCATGTACTTTTAAAATTTCTTCTTTGATGTTGTCATTGGCCTGTTCATTGTTTAGTAGCATGTAATTTAACCTGCATGTATTTGTGGTCTTTCCAGATTTTTTTTTTCTTGTGGTTGACTTCTAGTTTGTAGTATTGTGGTCAGAAAAGATGCATGATATGACTTTGATCTTGAATTTGTTGAAGCTTGTTTTGTGGGCTAATATATGATCTATTCTGGAGAATGTTGGTCCATGTGCACTTGAACAGAATGTGTATTCTGGTATTTTAGGATGGAAATGTGCTAAATATATCTGTTAAATCCATCTGTTCCAGTGTGTCATTCAGAGCCATTGTTTCCTTGTTGATATTCTGTGGAGATGATCTGTCCATTGAAGTAAGTGGTATGTTAAAGTCCTCTACTATTATTGTATTATTATTGATTAGGTCCTTTGTGCTTGTTGTTAATTGTTTTCTTTTTATGTAGTTGGGTACTCCTATGTTGGGTGCACAAATATTTACAATTGTTATATCTTCTGGTTGGATTGTCCCCTTTATTATTATGTAATGTCCTTCTTTGTCTTGTTACAGTCTTTGTTTTAAAGACTGGTTTGTCCAATATGACAAAGTCTGGCTTTTTTTTTTTTTTTTGGACACCATTTGCATGATAGATGTTTCTCCATCCCCTCACTTTCAGTCTGCAAGTGTCTTTAGGTCTAAAATGGGTCTCTTGTAGGCAACATACAGATGGGTTTTGTTTATTTAACAATTCCGTCATCGTGTCTTTTGATTGGAGTGTTTAGTCCATTTACATTCAAAGTAATTATTGATAAATATGTATTTATTGTTATTTTATTATGTGTTTTGTGGTTGCTTCTCAAGATTTTCTCTGATCCTCTATCGTCTTTCTCTCAGCATGGTTTGCTGATATACTTTGATATTCTTTAGTGACATATTTGAATTTTTTCTCTATATTCTTTGCATATTTATTAATTTTTTTAAAGATTTTATTTATTAATTTGACAGAGAGAGACAGCCAGAGAGAGAGGGCACACAAGCAGGGGTAGTGGGAGAGGAAGAAGCAGGCTCCTAGCAGAGAAGCCTGATGTGGGGCTCGATCCCAGAACGCTGGGATCACGCCCTGAGCCGAAGGCAGATGCTTAACGACTGAGCCACCCAGGCGCCCCATATTAATGGGTTTTGATATAGTTACCACTAAGTTTTTATATAACCTCTTCTNTATTAACGGGTTTTGATATAGTTACCACTAAGTTTTTATATAACCTCTTCTGCATATAGTAGTCTATGTTAATTTTATGGTTGTTTATGTTTTAACCCATTCTTTATTCCTCTCCTCTCAATGTTTTACATTTATTTTCTTATATTTTATAATATATATATTTTACAATATAATTTATATATATATTATTTTGTGAGTCCCTTGACTGATTTTTTAGAAAAATGCTCATTTTTTTTACAGTGTTTGTGTTTCCTACCAATTATACTGTCATTTTTGATCTCTCTCTTCCACTCGAAGAGTGCCCTTTAATATTTCTTGCAGGGCTAGTTTAGTGGTCATGAACTCCTTTAATTTTTGTTTGTCTGGGAAACCCTTCATCTCTCCTTCTGTTCCAAATGATAGCCTTGCTAGATAGAGTATTCTTGGCTGCAGATTTTTCCCATGCAGCACTTTGAATATATCATGCCACTCTCTTCTGGCTTGGAAAGTTTCTGTTGAAAAATCCCCTGCTAGCCTTATGGGTTTTCCTGTAAGTTGCTGTCTTCTTTTGTCTTGCTGATTTTATTTTATTGTTTTCCTTTATCATGATATTTGGTCAATTTAAATACAATATGTCTTGGTGTGGATCTGGTTTTCTTGATTTTTATGGGAGTTCCCTGTGCCTCCTGGATTCTGGATATCTGTTTCCTTCCCCAGATTAGAAAAGCTTTTAGATGCTATTCCTTCAAATAAATTATCTGCCCCCCTTTCTCTCTCTTCTTCTGGGACTCCTATGAATGTTATTCCATTTGATGGAGTCACTGAGTTCCCTAAGTCTATTCTCATTTTGCATAATTATTTCTCTCTTTTGTTCTGCTTTAATTCTTTCCATTACTTTGCCTTCCAAATCATTAATTTGTTCTTCTACTTCTCCCAGGCTACTGTTCATGTTCATCAAGCATGTTTCTAATCTTATTTATCGAACCCTTTATCCCTGCTATGTTATTCCTTATCTCTGTGTCTCATTCATGTCCTCCACTCTTTTCAAGTCTAGTGAGTATCATTATGATCATTACTCTAAATTTGCTATCAGGCATGTTACTTATATCTGTTTTGCTTAGATCTCTGACTGTGGCCTTGTTCTGTCATTAAGGATAAATTCCTCTCTTTTCTCATTTTGTCTAAGTCTCTGTGCCTGATTCTCTCTTAGGAAAATCATCTGTGTCTCCTCTTCTTGAGGTTAATGGCCTTAGGAAGGGGAAATTCTGTAGTGCCCTGCCATGTAGTTTCCCCTGTTTTCCAGGGCCTGGTGCTTCTGGGAGTATCTTTTATGTTNATCTTGTTCTGTCATTAAGGATAAATTCCTCTCTTTTCTCATTTTGTCTAAGTCTCTGTGCCTGCCTGATTCTCTGTGTTAGGAAAATCGTCTGTGTCTCCTCTTCTTGAGGTTAATGGCCTTAGGAAGGGGAAGTTCTGTAGTGCCCTGCCATGTAGTTTCCCCTGTTTTCCAGGGCCTGGTGCTTCTGGGAGTATCTTTTATGTTCCTGGGAGTGTCTTTTATGTGTTCTGCATGTGGTCTTCCTTTGTGTCCTGGCTTCTTTATCTTTCAGGCCAGTCATCTGCAGAGGCTCTCTTTGCCTGTTGCGGTCAGCGTTTTGTTCCTGATCTGAATGTAGTGTACATGAACTAGGTGTGCATTGGTCTGTTTGTGAAATGTAGCCTGTCACCACCACCAGGGAACTAAGGCTCTGAAAAACTGCATGGGAAGACATAGTGTGACCAGGAGTTTGGGTTGGTCTTCTGGAATAAGGAGCCTGCCATGCTGGGACTGAGTCAAGTGAGTGGGCGATGCAGTTCCCTGGGGGTATGAGTGGGGGTTTGGTGTAAGCAAGTTAGGTAGCAAGTTTTGGTGCTATGCTGGTTCCTGCAGGTGGCCCTGTGCTTTCACTAAGGAGCAGGGGAGGGAAATGGCACCAGCCAGTTCCTTTGCTCCTGAAGTGGTCTCTCCAGGAATGCTGTCTCTCTGGGACACACTCCAAGATGAGTGAATAATCTTTGCACTGTGTGCCCCAAGTGCTCCTCACATTGCTGTTTCCACGCTATATGCTGTGGGTTGTTTTCCTGCCTTCTCTCTAAGAGCAGACCAATGCCCTCTGGGCAAGCCTACTGACCTTTAAAACTCTAGGCTTTAAGCCCTGCTGGTTGCAAGAACTCATGAAATCTCCCCCTCTCTCCCTTTTCAAGCCAACTGTTATGGGAATTCATTTTCCCTGTGTGCTCTCCTGTGTGCTGGTCTGTCTCTCACCCTTCTCCAAAACTGCAGCTTCCTTCCCACTGCAGCAGCCATGATCCATTTCTCTCCCAAACCGCATCTCCCTCCTTCCTACCTTTTTCGATGTGGGCTTTTCTCTACCTTTAGTCATGGAGTTTGTTCTGCCACTCTTCAGGCTGGTTTCTGAGGTATTTAGGATGGTTTTATAGTTATCTAGTTGTCTTCATGGGATGAGGTGAGCTAGGGTCTTTCTACTCTGCCACCATCTACCCTCTTTTTCCAGAAATATCAATGAAAAGCCATTATTTTAGTTACATACACACATGCATACATTGTTGATTTTTTTTGAATCTTTAGGAAAGAGAAATGTATATTTTTAGTGTACAATTCAAACTCAGAAAGCACAAAATTTTGTGATCTGCAGAAATGGACTATAGTATAAATGAGTTAGGCAAATTGTTACCTTATTATTTAACTTAATTTAATTATTAGGCATACTGGGATAAGTGGAAATGAAAACAAGACTGATTCTTGCTTTCTGAAAAGTCATTTGTCAACAAAATTTTCAGATTTTTTTTTCTTGGTAGTAAAAGGACACTATGGGACATACATGTATAAGGCAAGGTAAAGCAATCTCTGTCTCAAACTTGAGAATCAGACCTGCTATATATATTTATATACTGCAATATTATTTGCAGCATGGACATCATTGATATGTATGCTTATTACAATAATTTTAAGGAAGATGATGGTACAGAATCTGGTTCTAACACATGGACAATTTTCCAATGGATGGAAATAATGCATTTTAATAAAGGGTCATCTTTTCCTAATTTATAAAAAGATATCTATGGATACTCAATAATCCTGACAATCCTGATAGAGATTTGTCAGTGGGATGGAGATTTCAGCTCAACTCAATATTCTTCCCCCATCACCTCCACCCACCTTCTTCTCTTCAAAGTCTCTCTCTTCTCTCCTGATTCATGGACTGCTAACTTCATCAGCCTTGACACTGGAGCCAATATCTTCTTCTCCTATATTGCCTTGGCAATAGACTTAATTAAAATATAAATCTTCTGAGTAGATTGAAATCCTTAGAGCACTTTATAAATGCTTTTATTTTCTCATTATGGTAATCAATATTTCAGTCTTATATTTGAAAATTACTGTCTAGGTGTTAGTTTTTTAAGATCTATTTTTTTAATAGTGATTGATCTTTTGGGGATCATTATGGTTAATTTTTGTTTGAGGGAACTTGTTTGAAGAAAAACAAATACAATTTATTATTTTTTTGCTATAGGGAAGGATGTTTGTGTGTTTGGGGTGTGTGTGTGTGTGTGTGTGTAATCATACATATTATTACTACTGCTAGAATAGCAAAAGGTGGGTTCCAGATTTCATAAATGAAGCATTTATTGAATACCATTATGGCTCCATCATTAGTATTACAATGTTAACCCAGTGCCTTTGTCTTCAAAGAGCATTAATGTTGTGAACAGACTCTTGCTTAGAATGATACATGAATTCTCGGGGTGCCTGGGTGGCTCAGTCATTAAGTGTCTGCCTTCAGCTCAGGTCATGATCCCAGGGTCCTGGAATCAAACCCTGCATCGGGCTCCCTGCTCAGTGGGAAGTCTGTTTCTCCCTCTCCCTCTGCCCCTTCCCCCCACTTGTGCTTACACGTGCACGGGCTCTCTCTCTCTCTCAACTAAATAAAATAAAGTCTTTAAAAAAAAGAATGATATATGAATTCTTAATAATATATGAATTGTTTAGCATGTGACTTCAGAAGTGGCAATTTTATTTTAGAAAAAAGATTTTTAATGTAATTCAATAAGGAATTATTTAAGTGTGAAAGACATTTGATTAAAGATATCTTTTAAAAGCTCTAGGACAATTCTTGCTTTATAGGTTTAAAAAACTATGGATTTTTGTATGTATGTGAAATAGTGTATTTCTCTATATGTTAACTTTTTTCCTAGTCCTTTTCAATTCCATGAGCTCCAAAAAGCATTTAAAAATGCTTAGAATACTTCTTATTCACTTAGTCCTCTTTGATGATTCTTTCTACCCATATTCTAATTTTTTTTAAATTAGGCAAATGATATTCATGACCATGGTATATGATACTGATGAATTAAAATTCAGTCCCACTTGGTTTTGTTTGTTTTGTTTTTTTTTTTTTAAGTACATGATGAAAATGAGTTATTTAGAATGGAGAGAATTTATATTGTTTAATTTATGTCACTCTTCTTTCAGTTAAGGATTTGAAATGACTACATTGGTGTCTTGTTGAAACAATGAGTCAGTGTTAAAATCTGTTTATTGACAAAAAGAAGTAACATGATGCCAGATACCATTTTAGATAGTCTGCATCATTACCTAAAGGATCTGTTACTTTCTGTGCAGCTCTGCACAGATTATTATTCCCTTTCTGTGACTTAGTTTGTTCCATTATAAAATGTGAATAACAGTACGACCTATTTTTATGGAGTTACTATGAAGATTGAGTAAGTTACCTGATGTAGCACAATTAGAATAGTATTTAGCATATAGTAAATAATCAAGGAATGTTAAGTATCATCATCATCATTATTATTGTCATTTCGATGTTCACAAACATCTATGATGAAGCATTATTGTTATTATCCCCATTATTACAAATGAGGAAACTGAGACTCAGGCAGGTTGACACTTACCTTATCTACTTCTAAGAATTATCTGAGATTTAAACGTCAAAGATATTAAAGCATTTTTGAAGCATGAATCACAGTACAAACAAAAGGAGTTAAGGGATTATTTGAGGAAAGAGAACAAAGAACAATCACATTAGCAGGTACTTGCTAGATATGCAAGCCGTGAAGTGTGAAAGAAGTGGTTTCTGCATTTGGACTATAATTTATGAGGAATATGATTCTCACCGACTCTAGAATCATAAACTGTGCCCAGGATACCCCAAGGCAAAGCTTCTATGATACTGAGAGTGAAAGCTCTTTAATCTGACATTGGTTTATTTAAAATACACAATTAGAAACAAATGTCATTCTGCAGTCGACTCCATGCTCTGCTGTTCTTTAATGAAATACCAGATAATCCAACTATAATTAATTCAAAGTTTATTTTTATGGGTATTATCTTTAATATTAATGAGGTTTGCCCATGTTTGTTGGAATCATGATTTCTGAGATTTCTTTTTCTGTTTCATACTCTCTAAGAAAGTTGAATAATTGAAAACTAGCTGACAGATCTATTCTATGCAGATAATTTTTGTTCTAGTAGATAATGTGGGTTTTTGTTTGTTTTATCTAATAGAACAGCTTTAGATTCGTTGTTATAAGAATTACATTTCCATGTGTACCATCCAAATGCTTATGTTTTTTAAAAATGCATTTGCCCCTTGTGCTGGAAAAATCACCCAGTTAACACCATGATAATAGTAGTGATTTTCAGGAAAGGATCTGTGGATCCTTTTCTCTGTAATTTACTTGCTGTTTCTGACAACCCTTCACAATGGCTATAATCAGTGTGGTGAACTCTGCCCAGAGCTGCCCATCACTGTTTCACTCACATGTTTTTAAATACTGCACTACCTTTCCCAGTTTACTATTGATTGCAATTAATCAGGTTTTTTTTAATTATTAAGAACTTTCCACTTATAAACACTATAAACATGAGTGAAATGTCTTTTTCTCTCGAAACACAGAACTATGGAATTTTATAATTTAAATAAATGTCAGGGATTATCTAGTGTTACCAATCAACACATGTAGTAAAAGGGAAAGATGGATTTTCATAGGTTAAAGGTCAAGGCCAAGTCACAAAGAGATTAGGTAAGAGATTAAACCTTTTAACTCTCTTTTCATTTCTCCATAATTCGCACATTAAGTGGCTTACCAATAGCAGTGAATTAAATCTAAATGTGCAAATCTAAATGTCGGTAATTATTGCTTATCTCAATTACCAGAACACTCCCAGAGGGCAGACACTTTAGTGCTTTTGTTCACTGTTGTATTTGTACTATTTAGAAGGGTGATATCTGATGCTCAATAAATATTTTTGAATAAGTAAATGAATGATTAGTTGAATAATACCCCGTCACATACATGCACAATTTTCCCCTTAATTACCTGTATTTTTAAACAGTGTTGTGTTCTACTTCTTTATCTACATAATTTTTCTTTTTTGTATATTATGTACAATCTTAGCACTACATTAAAGGTATGATATTTATCCACCCAGCTAGTTTTGTTTTTGTTTTTGTTTTCCATATGAAGTCGTATGACATGTTGATTATTATTTTTCTAATTCAATTGACTAAATGAATTCATTCATTAATGTGTTAAACAATTTAATTTCATTATTTAAAGAGCTGCCACTGAAAATATTTTTTTTATAATTACAAACCATGGGTTAAAAATACATGAAGTTTATATGAAATCTAACTTGGTACTATTGAGAGTGTAAGTGACAAAATAAATGTTTAGAAATATTTGTCCCAATAGTAAAACTATTTCTATATTCTCTTCCCTATTACAGCCTTCATTTCATGGGAAATAGTTTTCCTGGACTATTTTTCCTCCTCTTTTCCTTCTTCAAGAAGATCTAGGTACCTTATATATGCTCTGCTGATAACACAGCGTGATCTTTTTTTTTTTTTTTGGTCTTGGGTCAGATCCTCTTAAAAAATAGCATGGCTTCAAATATAACTTCTCGGTAGTTTAATTTAGAGGGTGCCACCCTAGAGAATCATGATTAACCACAACTGTGGGGGTTTAGTGTAACAAAAACAATAAAGATCATCAAAATGAATCTTGTATTTGAGTGAGCACCTGCAATGGTGTGCATGCTCGATTCACCTATTACCAAAAACAAGAAAAAGGGGTGGGGGGAAGGATTAGAAAAAAGAGAAAAAAAAGTTGTAGGAAACTACATTTCTGTCATCTCTTTGCTTTAGTGCTGAATTAACAAGCTGGTGATCTATAAGCATGTGTAAATTATGTTGTTTTTCAGTGCATACTGGGAAAACAAAAACAAAACTTCAGAGGCAAACAAACAAAAAACAAATGGTTATTGCACAACATATCATTCACAGAGATATGCAGAAGTCATCTCATTTTTTTTTTTTTTCACTGAGTCTGCTGTTGCAATGCTGGCCACATCTGTGTCTGTGACCCAGGCTGTTTAAAGTCAGCCCTCAGCAACCCAGGTTGTAAATGATCTGAGCTGGTAATCTAGCTCAGACACTCACTGCATGATGCTCACCCCTTCTCCAGACTGTGGGTAACTTTATCAGTGACAATCTTTCTCCATTTTTTAAATTCAGACAAACTGGCCCAGAGGAATTGAATGTCTTCCTCTGAGATTCTGGCTTTCCTCCTCGATTAGTTGGTTGTTAATAACTCTGAATTCCCAAATAATAACAATAATTCAAACTCTTCCTCCTTTCTTCCCAGTGGCACAGCTCCAGATGCATGAGTGATGTGGCTAGTCATCAAAACACTAGACTTTGAAGAGAAACAGTCCTGAGCATTTTGGCCGTAAATAAATGGGAAGTTTTGGGTAACAGTTCTCCAAGCCTGACAAGACCCATGAAATCCTTGGCCAGTTCTTAAAGCTTTCCACTTGCAGACTATGATTAAGCACTTCTGCATTTACAGTCTTATTTTACGTTTCATTGTAGTGACTGTTCACCTCATTTTCTTTCATGGGACCTGTCCAACTGTAGATCTTAGAGCATTTTTGCTCTTTATTTCTCCTTTACACTTTCAGGATTCACAGCAAAGCAGAGAGAACAGGAGTCCTTCATTTCTTGGTAGGAGAGGCATGTTAAACTGGCCAGAGGAGTAACCAGCATTTTTACCAACTGGATGACAATACAAAGCAAAACAATCTGTTAACTTCCAAGTAGGAGAGCCACTCCACTTCATTATCCCAAATATGAGAGGCTTTTAAGATCATGAGGGAGGCGTTGGACCAAGGGAAGATGCCATATCTGCTATGATTCCAAAATACTGACTAGAAATTCAAGGCAGCAAGATTAATCACAGTGAGGCATCTCGGGGCTCTGCAAAAATAAATCCTAATTAAGTTAGGAATTTTATTTTTTCCCTCATTTGGCGAAATTTCAAATAGGTTTTTTTGTTGTTGTTACTATTTGATTTTTAAATAAAATGCATTGTTTTTTTCCAATTATAAATGGAAAATACATTCACTGTAGAAAAATGAGAAAACACAAAAGAGCAGAAAGCAGAGGAGATAACAATTCTAATCTTTACATAACCATTATTAACATTTGCTGAAATGTTCTCTCCATATATTTTTGTGAGTGAAATCGTATTCCTTATGTTACAGCCTGCTTGTCCACTTAATATATAACAAAAGTATTTTGAAGTCATAAAGTACTCTGCTATCATGTGATTTTAATAGCTGTCTAGTATTCCATCATGTGGACATAGAATAATTTACCTGACCACTATCTTCTTGCTCATTTAGGTCATTTCCAATTTGCTAACATTATACTTCTTCCTTTATGATTTCTCAGTACTCTGCTCACAATGCCAGTACTCCACATTATATTATATTATGGCTAATTGTGAATATATATTTTTGCCCCCTTTTGCTGATAACACCTTCATCTTTGGGATTTGGTCTTTTTGCATCATTGTTCCACCAGCATCTAGTCTAGGATCAATGCAGGAAATGAAAAGTGTGTAACCAAACTATATGTATGAACATAATTTGAAACCTAAGAATTAAGTTTGATATACATGTCGGGTAAGTGTTGACATATAGCAAAGACCAGGAAAAATGATTATAGTGTCTTCGTGTGGATGCTAGTTTGATTTGGAGCTATCCTGCATTATGATCGCCATCCCTCCCAAGAGCAACAGAGGGTCTAGGGACCTCCTGCAAATATAGCCTTTCAGACATCTGTCTTCTTTCAAAGTTTTATCACCAAGGGGCATTTTTTAAGAACTGTAACTGCAGCAATCATAGTTTAATTCTGTTAAATAAATTCTGGTATATGGTAGATTAGGTTTTGCGTTCCAGCTCTGGTCATCCCTAGCTATAGCAGTTTGGTTGAGTTATTTAACCTCTCTGTGTCCACTCCAAAGGTTTATGAGGGAAAATTAATTAGGTTTTTAAAAAGTTAAATAAAATAATGTATAAAAAGCATAACAAGTCCTAACAAATAGTAAATTAATAAGTATGACACCTTGGGCTTCTTTTATTTTTCCTTTCCTTAAGTCCTCTTGACACTTTAGTCAGTGACTTGGTTTCCTGAGGATTAATGCTTCATGTAGTCCTCATCTGCTTGGCAGAGACAGAGGAGAACACCCTATATGCAAGGAAATGAGGTCACCCTGGCTTTCTGCTTTTCCCTTCTTTTAATAGTTATAAATACAGAAGTAGCTATTACATGTCAGAGGTGTCTCAACATTATGTATTTATAGTTAGGACAGAGCAAGGCATACCATTCTGAAATTCATGCTTCAGCATCTTGCTCATGGCCCTGATAGTTTTAAAGTTCATCATAAATTAGAGCTTATTATAAAACCGGATCGGCACATGAAAGAACATTGCAGATTATCCGAACTGCTAAGGTGGAAGTCTGTGGTTGGTAGCTCCAGAGAGATTGATGGCTCCTTGGACGCTCTGCTCTGTGACTGGGAATTGAAGGTGTAATCTGGGAGAGTAGATACGTGAGCTGTCCTCAGAAGTTGAATGGTCCACTCCAGCTGAGTCATCTAGACTGGGATCACAGTTTCCACGTTCACACCTATTTTTGTAGAGCTAAGCCTTCCATGCGTTTGGAGAGAAATACCTATTTACTGGGGTACAGAGAGGGACAAGGAACTTCTGACCGCCAGAACTGGGTGAGAGTCTGTTGTTGAATTCCAGGCTAGAACTGAGTTGTGGGCAGAACAGCTGTGGTGAGATGCAGGTGTTGTGCTGCATCTAGCCGCGACTATCGAGCTGTTCATCTGAGTGGCTGGTTCAGGTTTCAGAGATGGGGTGGGGAGAGGGAAGCAGGAAGGAAGGAGAGCTAAGTGGCTCCTGGGAGCTTTTCTCCTGGTCTCGTGTTTCTCTGAACCATAATTATGGTCATGTGCCTGAAGTCTTGATAGCAGGAAAAGAGAATCTCTTTGGCGAAGTGCCTAAGCTGTAATTCGATCTGAGTGTCTTTGGACAGGCAGGAGATCCCAGAGAAACTGTGATTAGTGGTTTATAAATGTAAAATAGCACATTGTGGCTGAGCACAGATCCTTCCTTTACGCTCCTGAGAGCTCTAAGATCCATGAAAGACGAATGTAGCCCTTTGTGCAGGTAGGAATGCAGATGCTTGTTTCAGCCACTGATTTTTGTCCCTACCATCCTACCAGTAATACCACATAATACAAAGACCTCCTGTGAGCAAGGAGCCCCTCATGGCTCAGAGCTGTTTTGTGTGCTTACAGATAGGTAGAGTTCAAATGACAGGCAGAGTTCAAATTAACTGGAAGATGCAGCTCTACCTTTTTAAATGTGTCTGATGCATAGCTTAGATCGGAGGAAATAAGGTAGGCTGAAAGAGACTTGTTGGAACTAGTTGGACATAAACTGTGCTCTATTTAATTTATGAGATTTTCTGGGATTAAAGGTCTCTATTATAATTTCTCCCGAGGCTCAAGACATGGCCTAAAAATAAATTAAGAGGGACTATATATATATATATATATATATATATATATACACACACACACACACGTATTGTATGTGTATATGTGTGTGGGTGTGTAGTATTGGTTACACAGACACTGAATTTTTGATCTAAAATCAGATCACATGCTTCACATATTTACAGCAAAGGCATGAGCCAAACACCTAGACATCCTGTGCAGGCTGCAAATTTGGCACACTGAGGAAATTAATGATTTAATGCTTTTATAACATATTCTTTAAACATGTGTCTGTATTTATATGGAAGTCTGAGGGCTACTTGGGGCATGGCTAGTGGCTTCACTCAGCTTTACCCCTTCTATTGTTCCAAGCATTTCACTGGAGATGATGGGGAGACCTCAGGAAGGCCACTGAATGTGAACCTGGTTTTGAAATACAGAGAGAATTTTAATAAGCAAAATTAGCCTAAGGAAAGGTTTTCAAGATTAGGAAAGTAAACACCTAGAAATTCCCATTATATGGAATTCCAGAAATTCCAGCAACCTCAACGAAACCTCCATGCTAATAGCCACAGCCAAGAAAAACCCAAATGATAAATAATAAATGTTTTTTAAAATGGAAATAGTTTCCTTTTTTAATAATCATTGTTGCTTGAATATGCTAAATATACTGACAAAGTGGTTTTCTTTTCTCCCATGTTCAATTCATTATAAGGGTTCATGAACTGGAGTTACACTAAGAGGTTTAATGAACAGAGCATAATATAAACAAACATAATTGTGACAGTTGAGGGATAAAGATGAGAAGTCTCCCACCTCACACTGGCTAGTCTCCAAATCTCCAATTCTTTGACTATCCTTCACAATGGCGGAAGCTGTAGTTTGGTTTTTGTTTGTTTGTTTGTTTGTTTAAAACGTCTGTGCAACACATCCTAAAGAAGGAATTAGAAATGGTCTGTTTAGTCAACTTAGTGTCAAAGAAAGAAGAGGAGGAGGGATGAAGGAGGGAGGAAAGGAAGGACATTGAATGTCCATGGCTTTAACAAAATCCAATAAACTTAACAAGGTTACTGTGTTATCTCTTTTCCATAGTTCCCTCTTGTTTATATCACACACACACACACACACACACACACACACACACACCCTCTTTTTTTCATACTCAGCACTTGACCTGAAAAAGCTTTTAACTTGAAACCTCTGCTGAAAGACTCTTATTTTCCTGATATCACAGTTAGTGATGGCCTTTGTTTTTTGTTTTGTTTTGTTTTATTTTGAAAATGATATATTTGCGTGGAATAATAGAGAAAATCTTTGTGTGTTTGAGAAGGGAGTGTATGGTTAGTATGGCTGTTCTTTTTTTTTTTAATAATATTTTTTTATTATATTATGTTAGTCACCATACCATACATCCCTAGTTTTTGATGTAAAGTTCCATGATTCATTACTTGCGTATAACACCCAGTGCACCATGCAATACGTGCCCTCCTTAATACCCATCACCAGCCTATACCATTCCCCCACCCCCTTCCCCTCTGAAGCCCTCAGTTTGTTTCCCAGAGTCCATAGTCTCTCATGGTTCATTCCCCCTTCTGTTTACCCTCCCTTCTTCTTCCCTTTCTTCTCCTACTGATCTTCCTACTTCTTATGTTCCATAAATGAGTGAAACCATATAATAATTGTCTTTTCTCTGCTTGACTTATTTTGCTTAGCATTATCTCCTCCAGTCCCGTCCACGTTGCTGCAAACATTGAGAAATCATTCTTTTTGATGGCTGGGTAATATTCCATTGTATATAGGGACCACATCTTCTTTTTTTTTTTTTTTAAAGATTTTTTATTTATTTATTCGACAGAGATAGAGACAGCCAGCGAGAGAGGGAACACAAGCAGGGGAAGTGGGAGAGGAAGAAGCAGGCTCATAGTAGAGGAGCCTGATGTGGGGCTCGATCCCATAACGCCGGGATCACGCCCTGAGCCGAAGGCAGACGCTTAACCGCTGTGCCACCCAGGCGCCCCGGGACCACATCTTCTTAATCCAGTCATAGTGATGGCCTTTGATTGCTCTTCCAGCTTTGGACTCATTGTCAAATAAATGAAATCACTGTGTGAACTTGAACACATAACTTAAAGTTTCTGACCCTGGTTGCCTTATGTGTAACATAGACACATTACAGATCAATAGCTGTATTGTATTGGGATTATATACAGCAATATAAAGTTTGTTTTTGAGAATAGAATGACTTCATCTTTTATTAATATGCAACCATGTTTCTCCCTCCACTGCCCATATGCCAGCCACAGTGTGGTCTGTGTGACTGTGTCAATCCATAGCCAACTTTATTTATGGTAATGTGGCTAAACCAGTTTTTTGGGCCTCTGTACTCATGTACATATGCAAAATATTTATATTACAACATATGCTTTATTATCTCATCTCAGAAAGAAGATAAACTTTCCATGGTGTTCTTTTTTTTCTCCTTTTTTTTTTTTAAAGATTTTATTTATTTATTCAACAGAGATAGAGACAGCCACCGAGAGAGGGAACACAAGCAGGGGGAGTGGGAGAGGAAGAAGCAGGCTCATAACGGAGAAGCCTGATGGGGCTCGATCCCATAACGCCAGGATCACGCCCTGAGCCGAAGGCAGACGCTTAACTGCTGTGCCACCCAGGCGCCCCTTTTTTTCCTCCTTTGACTCACATACATTGACATATCGTTTGATGAATGCTTAGTATATAATGGGCTAGGTACCAATGTTTAGATGCATTTTTATATACTAACTCTCATAAAAGTCCTAAAAAGAGGAAATTACTTTTATCTAAAGTCTCATCTTAAAAACCCATGCATTTAACCACTGTGTTATTCTGCCTTTCAAAGAATAGCAAAAAGAACAACATCCAGGAATAACTAAAGATGTGGAGATCAGAGACCCAAAATATTGCCCTAGCTTCTGTTTGTTGGAGAAAAATGAACAGAACAAAGTATGTATAGATTATAATTCTAAGTGAAATTCTTCCACCTGATATCAAAACAAGAATTTCTATTTTCAAATGTGAAGTCTTATTAAAATAATCAAAGGAAGTCTTAGTCTTGTCTGAAGAGATACCAATTAAGAGTTTATCATCCTATTACTGAGAATCACAGTAAAAATTCACACTGGAAGCTAAACTATCATCATAATAAATATGGATATTATTCTAAGTAGAACAGAAATCTGGCCTAGAAATCTGTATAAATAATTGTATTTCAATGGGGTCAGAAGGGTTGGGGGTGGGAGAGATATGTGGAATGTAGACACCAACCTATGAGACTTACTAGACTTTTCATTGAATCTTTAAACCTTACCAAATAAACAGGATCTGATGTCTTAAGATTCTTAGAATCTTTAAAGAAATAAATATTTAATAATTTTAATAATTTTTAAATTATTTTAATATTTGATAATTTAATAATTTTACGAATTTTTAAATTATTAAATATCATTTACTTCAGTAATGATAAACATTTTTAAACAAAATAACATATATCTATGGAATGCCAATTTTGAATTAAGTTCTTACCATGCTCGGCACTACAGAGGGTACAAAGAAATGAAATTAAGGAACTAGCTTCCAAGAAGCTAACAATCTAGTTTGGGCTCATATATATAAAAATAATTGAATAACACTAACATGAAGGCTCTTTTAGTTAATGGACTTTGTTTTATCTACCAGTCTATGTCCAAAGCTAAAAACAGTACTAGCACCTAGTAGTCACTTAATAAATATTTAACCAGACTAAACAAATGGAAGGGTGAGAGAGAAATAGTAGTTCTGATAAGTAATGGAAAAGATATCATGAATGTCTCTTAGTAGTACCCAGATAGTATGGGATCAAATGTCAAATTAACCATAAAGGACATAGTTAAGGAGTTTGAAGGATGAAAATTGAGAGGATTAAAATAAATTATGTTTCTGAAGGTGCCCATCATGTTGTCTGACATTTGCTAAATCCTAACAATTGCCAGTTCCTCAAATCTAATGTACTAATTGAGTACACTATGTCTTTTCCATAACCAGGGATATGTATGTAGACAGACATGATAATTTAGGTGAACTAGAATGAAATAAAGTCTTGTATTCATAACTATTGAGTTGGCAGATTAGGAGACCACTTGCTTATTGAGTAAATTTATTTCCTTTTTTTTCAGTTCATAATTTATTATTTTTATCCATATTCTATTAATTTGTTTTTTACCTATATTTTCACCCATATTCTAATATTTTTCACCCATATTCTATTATTTTACTTTCCATTATTAGCCAATTGTTTGAGTCTCTCTTTTTCATCAGTGATTTGTGTTTTAATTTAGTCGGTATTACATAGATTCCTTCCAAATATACTGTGGATTGCAGCTTCTTAAACACTTCTCCTCTGTGAAAAGAAATTGGTTTGTTTGTAATCTGTGATAACCTTCTAAACTCTGAAATTGTCTTTTTATATCAGGCTCTCTTTCAGCAATTCTGTTAAACATTTGTACACTAAAGTGGTACACTATGCACATTTCAACTGGAAAATCATATTGGAACATAGTATTTAAAAAAAAATGCCCTGTCACATGGATTGATATTTAGACCTCAGTTATTACACCTGCATTATGTTTTCATTCCTTTCATTTATATCAGTCACCACACACGTTGATTACTGCTTTTCAGATACCTCAGTAGGTATGTTGGGGCTAGAGAGTGTGTTTCATGTTCTCTAAACTCAAGAACCTTTATCCTTGGGGCACTTGGGTGGCTCAGTTGTTAAGCGTCTGCCTTCAGCCCAGGGCGTGATCCCAGGGTCCTGGGATCAAGCCCTGCATAGGGCTCCCTGCTCTGCTGGAAGCCTGCTTCTTCCTCTCCCACTCCCCCTGCTTGTGTTCCCTCTCTCACTGGCTGTCTCTCCTCTCTGTCAAATAAATAAATAAAATCTTAAAAAAAAAAAGAACTTTTATCCTTATGATAGCAATAAAGTATGCACACATTGTTTGAAAAAATAACCAGAGAGGGATGTGGGTACAGTAAGTGCCAAATGAGTTGCTCCAAAAAAAAGCGCTGTAAGAGTTCAGGCAACAATAACATTGGAAAAGAGATCGGTAAGTATGGAATCTGATGACAGGTGGGGGTGGGGATTTCACAGAAGAGGTGACAGCTGAGCTGGGCCTTGAAGGATGGATGGAGAGAAGCAGAGAGTGTTTCATGTAGATATAGGAAGAGAGAATGTGGCAGGTGCACTGAACAAAAAGGCGAGAAGGCACGATACAGGAGAGAGTGAGTTTACTATGTTATCTAGGATGAAATCCAGTGTGGTGAGTATTAAAAGATGTCTGGAAAAATTAGGTTGGAGCTACAATGTTTGTGGGAGTTACTTAAATTTCTAGAAGTAGATGGCATATTTATACCTCTGTGTCTATGTAGTAATAATAACAATATTTCAAAGCAATTTCCAGTTTACAAATCACTTTTATATATCCAGTGTCTCATGTGATCTTTATGGTAACCCTGTAAGAAATATTCTTAAAGTTAAAATCATAGGTAATAGAAACTCCACAAACTGTGGAGGTTTACGCAATGTCACAGATCTGAACATCTGTCAGAACACACATGTGAATCCAAGTATGACCTTAAATCCCATGTTCGCCTTACCACTCCACTTTACTTCTGAGAAGATGACTATTAATCATTATCATCTGACTAAGATGAAACGAACTCATTTCTGGCTAGATAATACCATAAGAACAAACGGAGGCGTGGTCACCCTCTGAGAAGAAGAGGTTGCTTAATCTACATCCTCTGCATTGTTTTCAATACAATGGCTCATTCGAGATTCTACCACTTTTACCAATAAACAAACTATATATGGATTTTAACCTGAATTTCTCTGGAGATGCTGCAAACTCCTTTCTATGTCATTATAACATATAATTAAATAGTAGTTTTAACTTTTTCTGATTTCACATTCCGTTCATATGCTAAATTGTTATGACATCTTTGTGATTTAAACATACCAGGTATCATTATGCCCACTTAACAGATGTACGAAGGCAAAAAGAGAACAATCTACCCATCATTTGACTCGTATTTGTGGTGGAGCCAAGCATCCTGACTCTCAGATTAGCTAACAGTCCACAATTCTAGGCTGCTGCCTAGATACTCATCATTACGGTTTGCATTTGCTAGAACAATTGAGCAGCATGTATCAGAAGATATGAAAATATCTGTTGAGAATTTAGCATATTTGGATTCTTTCTGGAAACTTGCAATTTCAAATGAGCTCCAGGGCTTTCTATCATTGTACTTGGTGCTATAAAATGAACAAATTAGCATTAATCTATTTTTAGCTCATGTAACTGTGTACTAAGACACTTACCGTGACTAAAGATTGCTGGAGGGAGGACACTATCAATTAACATTAATCTATTTTTAGCTCATGTAACTGTGTACTAAGACACTTACCGTGACTAAAGATTGCTGGAGGGAGGACACTATCTTTCACTTCCAAGATGAGCTATACAGCAGAAAAATGGCCATGACTCTGATGTGATGTTGGACACACACCAATCTAGCTTCTAAGTGTTAGAGACAAGAAGGGGTTATCTTCCTGGGCAGTGACACTAAAAAGAGACAAATTTCCCGTAATACATTAAAGTGAGGTCTAAGTTATGACTTTCTTCTCTCCTCCTTCTAGCTGGATGTGAAAGCTTTCATTTGGCCTCTTGCAATTTCCAGGAGGATTAAAGTACAAATTGTATAGCCAAGGGACCCATCAATGGCAATAGAGTAGAGTTAGTTAACCTTGACTAAAGTTAATTTAGGTACTGGAAATGGTAACAGGCAAGGGTTAGGAAGGCAGATGCTAGTTCAGACTTTTGTTATGTATCTTGCCAGTTTCCCCAAAGTTTCAACTAATTTGTTTCTTATTTTTAAAATAAAAACTGTGTACCTTATTTGCTGTTAGATACTAGTCATATAGTTTGCTCATCTCTCTGTTCCTTTGAAATTTATATGATCGCTGTCAAGGATGTGATAGTATAATTCAAATTCAGCAAGACTTTAATTTACTGTACATTGGGTGATAATAAAAATATCAAAGCACATCACATTGCCTTTCTATTACACTTTTCCAAGAAGAACAGGGATCTTAACAACATTTGATTTTGGTTTAGGAATAAACTTGTCTGGTTCAGGTTATTCCTCAATAGACCAAACAGGTTTTTATATTTATATGTGATGTTATGTTTTGGCAAAATTCAATTGATAATTAGGGGTAGAATAGTCTCTCTCTACAATTTTTTGCTAAGTACATTTAGACACACACACACACACACACACACACACACATGCACACTGGGCTCCTAACCAGTTTCTTTCTTAGACACGTGCAAATTGGAAGTAGAAGGGAACCTACGATGTGTGTTTGAAAGGGGCAGGATGATTTCATGTTTTCCTCTCTCTGAGCTGACTTTAAGTCATGGTCAAGCCCATCACCCATAGCTGGCTGCTTCATGGTGCTGCTGAAACACCCCATATATGGAGCGTCTGCCAGCCTAGCACTTGCCAGGTCAGGGCTCCAGAGATTCTGTAAAATGTTACTGTCTAAAGGCTTCTGATAAAATTCTGTGGTCATGTGTTAGGGCATTACATTAGAATAAGATTGTTTCTAAATGGACAGAGGGTTATATTAGCCATTGTAACTGTCATATTTTAAATATAACTGTCAGAAATACAAGCACAAAGGATGTAAAGCCACATTTTTAGACTGGGAAACAAAATGAGTAGAAGATAGCATTTTCATCAAATGAAATGTTTAAATTTGAATAATTGGAGAATAATTTTTCTGGGATTACCACCTTTCCCAGAGAAAAAGTTATTTCGTCTTCACACCGTCTTTTGCCGGTTAGGCTGGTCCCCTTCATTAGATGCTGTAGTCATGAGATTATACAGGGACACAAAGCCACCAAGCTCACAGGGCAGGGGAGCAGCTCAAATAAATTCTGTGTATGTGAGTTAAAGTGCTGAAATGATGATGCCTCTGAACTAAGGACCAGAGTGAGAACCCTGTTGTGATTTTTGGTATTAGGAGACAAAGATGTCATCTATTTTGTGTGATCTATTAGTGTTGTTAGAAGAATCAAATGAGATAATATATCTAAAAGCCCTTTGAAAAGTGTGAAAGGCTATATAAGGACACAGGGGTCCTTGTTTGACCTACATTATAGCAAGATATTTGATTAGCTGAGAAGCTGACCACAGGGTAACTAAGAGACTGAACTACCATCCAACTTTGATAAAGGAGAGCTTGATGAAAGGGGTGATTTCATTTATTAAATTTGATAACCCTGAAAGCTTTCTTTAAATTTTAATTTAAATTCATATAGTTGAGAAGTGTTTTTGAAAAATAGTAATTTTTTTTTTTTTTTTTTTTGCTTTAGTATATAGAGTAGCAGCATCAGAAAGGAAGGGGAAGGTTTTGAAATCTGACTTCTCTTTTTTGGAACCTGATTCCCGTAATTTACTGTGTGATCTCAGCCAGGTTAAGTTCTCTGAACCTGTAAAATAGACTAAACATTATAATTTTTTGAAGATCATGTGATTTAACATAATATATAGTACTTAGCATGTTTCTAGAAGTTAGTAAGCATGGAAGTAAATCTGACTTCCTTTCCCAACTGTAATAATGTAGATCAGTGTTGCACAAAGTGCAGTATCTGAACCAACATTTTAGAATTACCTGGAGGGATAAAAATGCAGATTCCTGAGGCCTGTTCCAGACCTTTTACAGGTGGATCCTAGGAATGCATTTTTCAGTAAACATTCCAGCTAATTAAACTTACCAGGGTCAATGATTATTGATTTAGATAGAGACTTATAACAGAAGCTAGTATTTACTATGCAAGGTTGTTCAATTTGAGAATATAGGAACAAAATTTTAAGCTCAACTGACCCAGTAACTGCATGGAAGTTTCTTTCTTTTTTTTTTTTTTTAAAGATTTTATTTATTTATTTGACAGAGATAGAGACAGCCAGTGAGAGAGGGAACACAAGCAGGGGGAGTGGGAGAGGAAGAAGCAGGCTCATAGCGAGAGCCTGATGTGGGGCTCAATCCCACAACGCCGGGATCACGCCCTGAGCCAAAGGCAGATGCTTAACCGCTGTGCCACCCAGGCGCCCCTGCATGGAAGTTTCTAGTTTCTTTATGTTAATTTTGTCTGTTTTGCTATCATTTGCTTCTTTATCCCAAGAAGAGCCAGAAGAGCCATTAAATATTTCTTTTAATTAGGGATCTTAGTAAGTAAAGGTTTTCCAGATCTTACTGTACTTCATTGTAATTCAGCATTGGATATGGATGCATGCAGAAAGAAAATTAATAAGCAATAAATCATATTGAATTTGTCATCTCAAAAAACCAGTTTGAAGTTGATAATCAAATTAACAGAGACCAAATAAAAATTTGTCCTTTCCTTGCCAAAAAAAGCAGAAGGAAATAGAAAAGTTCAAGCTAGATGCTTAGCAGCCCTGCCCCGTGTGCTCACTTACCAGCAAAAAATTGGACATACATTTTTAATACGTATAAGCTAAATGTTGAGTCCATTTATTTTTGACATTTTTAAATGTTTATTCATAAATCCTTCAAAGATGGGTAAAGTATATTTAGGCTGAAAAATATGTCAATTTGACATTAACTTAAAAGTCTGAACCTTATCCAAAGAATAAACTATTGAAATTGTGGAGAGTATTAATGACATCTAATAGCTTGCTGAAAAATACAGAAGTCAAACTCAAAACTAGGCAGAGCAAGAATACGGTTTATAAGGATCTCTCTGTACAGAGAGGAGGTGCGTGTGTTGGAGTGGCGGGTGCCTCATGAATGAGAAACGGGTATATACCTATAGCAGTGGGAACTGAAATATTCTGCATAGTGGTCTGAAGTTAATATATGATCAAGATATGAGTTTATAAATTTCATCTCTTTTGCAGTTTGCTGAAATATCAAGGCCCTTTGACAGTTATCAGGGATACCAATTATCTTTTCAGGAGGTTCTTTCCTAGCATGTGGTTGACAATTAAGTTACCTTAAGTAGTAATACAAGTTTACAGCTCCTTTGAAAGCTCTCTGTTCACCCATAATGTGAAGTTGCGAGTAGACGACTTTACCTGCTCTTCCTATTTTTACCTTACCTTCCTTATATAGGAAAGCCTTGCTTAGTTATTGCATACGTTCTCATGGATGCTTGCTAGCCAGCAATTTAGATGGCCCTACATATTTCCTCACTCTTTGACCATTAAGAGTGTAGTCTTACCGCACCTTGGTGGCTCAGTCGGTTAAGCGTCTGCCTTCGGCTCAGGTCATAATCCTGGGGTCCTGGGATCAAGTCCCACATTAGGCTCCTTGCTCAGCTGGGAGCCTGCTTCTCCCTCTACCTGC
Source organism: Ailuropoda melanoleuca (assembly GCF_002007445.2). Lineage (NCBI taxonomy): Eukaryota > Metazoa > Chordata > Mammalia > Carnivora > Ursidae > Ailuropoda > Ailuropoda melanoleuca. Next base: position 76,210,631 of record NC_048221.1, on the reverse strand, counting down.
CCTTCCCCCAGCTTGTGCACGTGCGCGCTCTCTCTCTCTCTGACAAATAAATAAAAAAATAAAATCTTTTTTTTTTTTTTAAAGAGTGTAGTTTTACTTATGTCAACTCAAAATACATCCTTTGGACTGGGATTGCTGGGGAACTGGACCACCAAAGTGCCTCCATTCTAGTGAAGCTCTTGATATTCTTGTGATCTTAGAGTAACATCCCAATCTGGCAGATGGTGGCCTCCTTTTAGGAATGTGCAAATAATTTAATGCAAGCCAAAGTTCTAACATTCTGGAATAGAGCCAATGGATAGTTCATTCTTTAAACATAAAATAGTCCTTACCCAATGGGCCAAGAGATCTGCTAGAATCAATTTAGAGCAGAGGTACCAAGCCAGAGAACAAAATCTTGTTTTGGTTTGTTTGTTTGTTTAGATTCCCCTCAGTCTTCCTGGTTTATTTCTTCAGGCTTAGTTAGGATGACCAAATCCCTGTCTGTGACTATTATTCTATATAAATTGTTAATGGTACCTCTTCTCCAAAGTGTTTCCTTCTTTAAAAGTGTTCCAATTTGGATGCTAAATTATGTGTCTACCCTTGTCAGACTACATAAGCTACTTCCTTTGGGAAGCCTTTTCTGACTCTCTGGAGCCGGATTGGATTCGCTTATTGTACTCTCTCATAGCACTATGCATTTCTACTTCATTGTATTTATCGTAAGTATAAGTAAGCTTTGGTAACCATAGACTTAATATGTTTTTCCCTGCTCGAGTATAAGCCTGATAAGGACAGAGTCTCTTTGTGGTTGAGGGTGGCATCTCAGTGCCTAGCAAGTATATAACAGGCATTCAGCAAATATTTGTTGAACAAATGCATGTATATATTGCATGCCATCTACCAAGACTAAGCTCCCTTTTCAATAAGTGGACCCATGTGGTCATCCTTGAAGAAGTTAATGCCATCTGCCCATGCTGTGAGAGGGGTCTATACTGCCCTTAGCACGTCTATGAAGCTCCTCTAAATGGCTCTCGGGAGGCCAAGAGTGGAGGAATATCCCCCCTTAGAAACGACCAGAAAATCTGCTGTCCAGATGAGACCTGGGTTCCCCTTGGTAAAGGTCAGAGGTCACAGAGCAAAGAGGCCTTTTGTGGGTTCTGAGGAGACTCCCTGGCTTTGAGCTACTTCTGAGGGCTTACTTAGTGCTCTTGACTCGGGCTTCAAGGCCTTGGGCTTTTTCCACCTGCCCTGACTCCCTACTTGAGTAGTCCCAAGAATAGAAAATGTGAGAAGAGACAGAGAGGCTGGAATGAGGAATATAGAGAAGCAGAATATATCCTACTGATGCACCATAGATTTTCTCTTCCTATGTGACCTTATACTTCTCATCCTACTGTACAGAGTTATTTTGAGCAGGGGTACCATATCCTATGGGGAAATGAGTCTTCCCTTGTGGAACTTAGGTACTTACTGTCATTGAGCACTACATTTCAAGGACATGCAAATCCTCTGAAACTATGAAGCTCGTCTTTCTCCAGGTGCTTCAAATCCTTTTTCCTGGTATCCTGGGGACCTGGTAGGGAAGCCACAGCCCTGTTCCCAATAATAAGATCCAAACAATCTTATCACAAAGAAAATTAATTGCACAATAAGAGTAAATGCTAAGCTGTGCACACTAAGCCTATATAATTCCAGCCGAATGCTGATAAAATTGGTATTTTAATTATCGTGTGCAGTCCTTTCAGTTACAATTGCTATGATATTTTGGAAATACCGAAAATGGTTCATGAACCACCAATACCTGCTTATCCATTCCCTGAGTACCTGAGACACCTAGATTAGGAATCATCACATGAGAATACCTCTATTTTTTTTATTTTTTTCAATTCTAACTTTCCTTGACTATAGATTCATTTACATCAGTTTTAATTTTCAGAATGTTGGCCAGCATAAGAACACATGCCCTTGTGGTGGCTAGTCCTAAAATATTAATGAGTGGTCTATTCCTATATAAGTCAAAGGTGAGTAGGCCACTTCTGTATAATACCTGCAATCCTTATAAAATATATAATGTTCAGTTAGCAATCCACATTTTTAGGTATAGGGTATGCAGTAACGAAAGGCACCTCTAACATCGCTGGCTGGAGATTATGCAAGTATAACTGATAACTGAGATTTAAATGCAAGTGACATAATACAACACAGGAAACTGTAAGATTTAACAGAATCTGAAAATCTGAATGATGGGGGACTTTATCTCTAGGTAAAGAATGAAGAGGGAAACATTTTTCAACTAGATAGGATATTCTCTTCTGTATGAGTACCCACAGTTCATTCCCCCTGGTTTCTTCTGGATCGATCATATTGTTCTAAATGAATGATGCGGTCAGAGTTTTAAAGAATGACGGGGAGTTCTGCAGTCGGGTCTGGATATAATGAAAATGCCCTAGCAGCTTCCTTGGTTTCATCAGGGCAGCAGGATGAAATTTGAAGTGATAAAAAGCTGTTTGACTGCATTTTCAATATGTTTATCAGAAGAAAGCTGAAAGTACAAGATAACTTCTGCAAAGAAATTTGGAAGTTGAAATGGGTATCAGAACCGGCTGAAAGGAATCTGCTGCAGTTGAACGTTACTCAGTTTCCACCGCCAAGAACCAGAACGGCACTTTTCTTCCAGAATTATTTTTAACTAGCTTGGAAGTCATCCAGGTTTGAATCTCCCAAAAGCAATTTGGTAAATGTGAGAGGGGCTAACTGGGTTCTGATTCAAAAGACAGGTGCACCTGGATGTCTTTTGTACAACTGTGAAAATCCACAGGACGGTCATCACTTACCATTCCACAGTGGAACAGCTTAAGTGTGAAATGCAGTTTCTTCCAAAGGTGATGAAAGCCAGCAAGACAGATCAAAGTTAAGCCAAGCAAATACATACACACCTATTTTCCTTTTCTCCTTCCTCAGAAATATATCCAGACAATAAAGTGAAAGATTTATGACCAGAAACATGAGAGAGAGCTGCATATACCTAACAGAAATTACAGTTGCCACTTTAAACCTGTCTAAACGATGTGCAAGTTCATTTGAAATGCCGTGAGATAAACTGACTACTACCAGCTGGTAGTTATTCAAATTTTGTAAAACAAGGAAAAGTAGGAGGCTTTGTGTTAAACAAGGAAGCAAAAGATAGGTAGACTCTGAAATGGGAAATACTACAGATGATCCTGGATAAAGTCTTCCTGACATGAATAAAGGTGTTTGCTTTGGATAAAATAAACCAGAATGTGTTCCATGCATCACGTGATTATTGCCTTAAAGGTCTTCTCAAACTCAGGACAGGAAATGAATAGATGACTCAGTAGGTATAGATAAAAAGGTACCCCAGATCTGTAGACTGTTTTGTTAGTTAGTTTAAAGGAGTGGTTACTCATGTTTCTTTTATAATGGAAATGTATTTTAAAGATTTACAAAGAAGGGAAGAAGATAATAATCATAGTGTTCTTGAAATAGCTGCATGTTCCAGGCTTCAAGAAAGAACAAGAACCTCATGATAATCAGGTCAGTCTATAGAGAATGCGATGGGCTTTAGCAGGAAGGTTGACTCAGATCCATGGCAGAATCTGGACAATTACTGATCTAGTACTCTCCCACTAATTGATTTAAGTATGCAATTTGTCTCTCTTTTCTATAGTGATTTTTCTGCTTTCCTTTCTATGATCAACTGACTCCTTTATCTCTAGCTCGATTCTGTAGGAGAGATGCTGATAGGTTTAGTATATTAACATTCTTCCTATCTATGCAGATCTTTTATCTGTGGGTACATAATAAACCAAAGGCCAACCTCTGTAAGGGCCTTCTTTGAATCAGGTGATCCCTGGACAATCAGGGGTGGCCAGGGAGGTGACAGCAGGCAGTCCGCTTATACATGTGGAAGGACTTAGAAGGAAATGTTAAAAGGAGGTTGAAGGTTTAGCTGGTATTCTAAGGCTTGGCTAATCTACTTACCCCAAGTGATTCAAGAAAAACATTATATGTTGGCAGTTGAAAATAATCCAACTCCATAGGTCAGGAGATTTCAATTGAAATTATGATGGTCATGATATACTTCATGGTGAAATATAAAGAAAGAAGCATGTTACTCTTATATTTGTTGAGCATTTACTAGGTACCAGACACTTTGCTAAATATTTTTATACTTTATTACCTTTAATTCTCACCATAAAGCTTGCAAATGCTTTGATAGGTTTAATATAACAACACTATCAGTTGATTAAATTTAGCCTATTATAAGCAATGGAATTGTATCCATACATTTAAATAAAATTGACAAAACGTGCACCAATTGAATGAGGAGTTAGAAGTTTGGCCCATTAGAGTATGATAAAAATAAGTTTGATAAAACATTAATCTTTGTCTTATTTCCTGTTATAATCATTGTATTTGTCAAAATATCAATTTAACACCAAACTAGGTAATTATTTATTCAATTATGAGTCACAATAGATTCATACTAGAAAACAGAAATCCTTGGATGTTGTTTCTTATATATAAGTTATATAAATATGTGTGTGTGTGTGTGTGTCTATACATATTACTATGCTGCATAACTTTAGGCACTCATTTTACCTCTTGGAAGGTCAGTTTCTTTAGCTGTAAAAGAATTAATAGTTTCTGCTTTATCTAACTGACAGCTTTTGGTGAAAAAATTATAATTAGAAAGTGCTATAAATTGTAATATGATGTTATTAATGGGCCACATTAATTGATGGGGTACCAATGTTTTGTTATTCTTATTAGTATTTAGCTTGTGCTATGTTGTTTTAGAAAATTATAATTATAAATATTAAGGAAAAGGAATTAAAGTGAAGGAAATGAATTATAGTGCTTTAAAATATCAGTATAAGAGAGAAGCTATAATTTACACATATAAATTAGGGAAAATGATGGAAACACCTAGGTTATATTATCTGATATGGCTTTGTAATATAATACTTGGAAATTTACTTCAAAAATGAAATCATTATTTAACCTCTAAATTAATACCTGAAAATCTTTTAAATGTTTTTGAAACTACCCTGTAGTATACTGATCAAATAATCTGTGATTTTTATTTTTTTTATTTTTCACTTTTTAAGGTAACACAAACTTTCTACTCCTTTAGAAATAAAAATTGTAAAGGGCTTGCCGAAAAGATGAACAATATACATTATAAAAATGAGACTTGACCCAGTTGTGAACTGTAAAGAGGACAATTTGGAAAACAGTTCAAAGGGACTGTATTTGAATTAGTAGAGATCCGTGATAATCCATTTTAGGTCCCTATTAGTACAAGGGAGTGCATGTCATTCTATTGGTAGAAGATACTAGAACTAGTATTGGTCACCAGCTTTCTTCTAGAACCTGATCCGCTTTACACATGGCTATAACCAGAAAAGTTTCCATTTACATATCACTGTAACACAGCCAGGTTTGTGAACACTGGAATAGAACCACCAGAATTTATTTGTGCTACATATATAAAACTCAAAAGTTAAATACCTTTTAGTCCATTCATATTTTGTATTATGGTTTTGCTTTCTTTTATAGTAAAGCTTAACATTCCAGGCTCTGGGTTTGAATCCTGCCTGACTTCACCACCTAGCAGCTTAGGCAAGCTTCTTATTCATCCTGTTTCTATTTTCTTAGCTGTAAAATGGGTTAATATAATGCATCTCACATTCCACATGATTCAAGTGGGTGCTCTGTAATCTATGTTAAATTATTAGCTTGAAGCCTGACCCATGATAAGGCTCAACTGTAGTTAATCATCCTCATTGTTGCATAGCTCCAGTCTTGCTTTATTATTCTTTTAGAGTGCATGGATACTCCAGGGGTCTTCATGTCACTCCATGGGTTTCTCTACTTAGACAAGAGTCTATTTGAGCAACCACTGATCACCAAATATGAAACATCCCTAAACAGACAATAATATATGAAAAAGTCTTGTAAAAGTGGTACTAACACATCTTTCTCTTTCCTTTTTTTTCCCACCTGAAATAAAACTTTTAAGACAAGATTACTTCTTTCCCTTAATTGTCATCCTGATGCTTAGAACTACATAATGTAGAAATCAGCTTACATTTGATAAAAGGTGGGGAGGGGCAATCAAGTATCCACCAAATCGAGCAGGCTCTTTGAGACTGAAAAACGAAGCGGGCCTCTCCTTACAGTTTACACAGTTTTATTCAGGGTAACTTACTGACAGAGGGGTTCAGGTGGACAGTGATCTAGCTGCAAAGTCTGGACCTTAGTCCACAGATTTTACAGAGCGAGGGGAGGAGCAGAAGGGCCTTATAGTGAGATCAAAGGGCTTGCATTCACCCAATGGACAGCTAACCTTTAATTAGAGTTTGTGGCACCACCTGTGCATCAGGAAAGAGAAGACTGTGTGATATCTAACAGATTCATGGGAGGCCAAAGCAAGCCTTCCCCCATCCCTGCTTTGACAGGCATTTCTAAGGTATGTTTATTAATCTCCAGGGGGCCTGTTACACAGAGCCCCAAGAGAGGTCATCAAGGGAACATGAACAGGATGGAGGGCCGAAGATGGAGTTAATATTGTCAGCACTCTTGCAACATTGATGCAGGACTGCAGCCATCAGAATGCATTTCCCTCCTATTATTCAACATACTCACCTTCTTTACAGATGAATTTTAGTCTTGCGCCCCTCCCTCCAGTCCCCCCTCTTACCATTAGAAATTGTTTTTTTGCTTTTTCTCAGTGAACAGCCCCGATATATAGGTATTTTTTAAAACTGCCCTTGGAAAGCTTTAGCGTCTATTATTGTTTTGCTTTGCTGTAAAATCTACCTTATTTACAATTAAATGAAATATGCAGTCTTAACAGTAATAGAGTCCTTTACCAAAACATTTGAGAGTTTCACAAGCTCTTTTTCTTACTGTTGTTGGTAGTTTTTGTTTTTTGTTTTTTTTTTCCTCCCACTGGAGATTTAGCTGTTATCTCTTGTTCAGGGCCTTGTTATTAAAGAAGGGGGAAATGAATAAAACAAAAGGACTGTATTGATAGGGGTATTCAGTCAAAGAGAACTCTGAATAAATATTTGCGTTATTATTTTTAACATTAGGGAAATAATTATAATGCTGACAATGACTAAATACCAATTTTATGCTATATATTGTTATAAAAGTCCATTTTGAAAAAAGCAAAATATATTTACTACAGTTCTTTATTTTAGTGAACTCATCTGAGGAGTTAGCTAAAAAAGGAGTAATCGTATAATGTAAATACAGCAAAGTTTGTTTCTTGACTGAGAGATGTTTACAAAGCCATGAAAATATGATAGAATGTTATTGTTTTAAACTCTTTAATCTGAGCTATAGAGGTCAAAGTATTATAATTTCACAAAAAGCTATGCATACATCTGTATACACAGAAAACATTTTCCCTATCCTTCTATGAGTTATATTGAGAAGATGAACTATATAATTTTGCAAAGCTTGTAACAGAGAACTGAGCTATTTATGTCACACTATCAGATATGCCTTGTAGTCTGTGTTTTATGCATGGTGAATACACTATTTTTTTTTTAAACTACAATATCTTTTAAGACAAAAATCTTTTAAAACTTTTTCCCCAGAGTCTGATTCATGACATGGTCTGTAGGACACTGATGTATGCTGTTTGGGAAGGGAGTTCCATGTGCAGATATGTTTGAAAACACTGGTTTGAGCAAAATTACCCTCACTCCTTATCTCTTTGTATATAATAACAGGCATGGTGAATTTCTAAGAACACATAACATTTCCAGAACTTACCTAGCCATATAATGTTTTTTCCTCAAAATGGCTTTAGGTCTTATTTTCTACGAAACAGTCTTTTCAGAAACCAAGTTAAGGAAGACTGGCATTATAATCATCATTTTCAGTCATTAGTGTATAGTTAAAGATAAATTATTAACAAATGCTAATTTTGTATTGAGTGTTTACCAAATATATAAAAAAAGCAACCATGGTCAAGAACTGGTATCCTATGAGAGACGCAATATGAATGATCCTTACCATCACTATACTCATTCTGGTTGGGAAAACAAATAAATACATTGCAAGGCACGACTGGAAAAATGGCAGAAAAGAGAAGAGAGGAGAAAATATGTCTACCACTCTTAACAGATTTTTGACCTATTATAGGCATCCAAGCATTTGAAGAGACATGGATGTTATAATGTGATACCAACACTGAATGGATAGATGAATGAAATGAGTTGTAAGGCTCTTTCAGTCCCCTGCAATCCAGTGATTTGTATGCATAAAACTGTCAGAGTATAATACATGACTATAGGCAATTAAGTACTAAGAATAGTAACAAAATATAGTAGAAATAGAATACAATCTGAAGAAACACAGACTCCAAATCGATGATATAAATCCAAGCAAAGAATTTAATTTTCCTGAGCCTCAACATCCCAATCTGTAAAATGGTCCTAAGAATTGCTATCCCTCTGTAGAAAGTAAAGGAGGTACATGATCTATTGGACCAGCACAGTACGTAGGTGCAGGCAGGCTGGGTCTGAGCACACAGAGTTGGGAGTCCTACAGGGCCAGCCAAGATGGTCCTTGGCGTTGTGATAGATAGAAATCAAACCAAGGTGGATAAAGTGAAAACAACATTTATTGAATAGGGTGAGTGACAGAATAGCAGACTGACTGTCTGGGAGACTTGGGAAGGAAAGGAGAATGAGTCTCATCATTGGCATAGGGTTAGTAGTTTATATTGGACAGAGGTCTAGGATTTCCTTCAGGAATCCAGGATAGGGCACAATGGAAGGCAAGTGTCAGGTGAACAATGGGTGTTATTGCATTAGTCACTGAAGGTAGCGGTGGTTGATGCCAGCATCAGCTGAGGTTTCAAAGCTAATGTCCTGGAACATATTTGGGATCTGGCTTTTTTTAGATGTCACCGGTATTTGGAGCTTAGGACAAAACTCAGAGAATGATTAACTTTCTTGTTTCCCCCTTGCAGTGGCTTCTTCTTTGGCTTATTCAGAGGCAAAATGTAGAACCTGAGTAAATGAGGCCTAACACAAAAACATCAGAGGCAGACCCTCTCTAAAATGAAGTCCCTTTAGCTTCCATATCTCAGTGTGACACATTAAGTATTTCATGACTCTCAGATCTTCCTCAGCACATACGAAAAGGAGTACGGAAATTCCATACTTAATTATCCTGAAAGATTATAGATGGTAAATTTAAAAGAAGTCATAGGGTAGAATAGAATAACCAAGTGATGTATAGAATTGTTGAATCACTCTGTTGTACACCTGAAACTAATATAACACTGTACTTTAGCTATAGTAGAATTAAAAAAAAAAAGGAATGTTGCTCCGTGTGTAAAAAAATACAGTAATAATAGTATATTTATTTTTGTTTGTATATGCCTAAAGCAATTCTGAAAGAATCAATAACAATAATAACAATAAGGACAGTTACCTTTGAAGGTGGTAGTGATTGGGAAGGAAACTGGACAAATGAGATACAAATGGGAAAGAGAATTTTCTCTGTATATTTTAATGCTTTTTTTTAAAGAAAATATTACCTCTTAAAAAGTAGACTAGGTATAATGAATATGTTGTTAATGCCTAAGAACAGAGTATCTGGCAGGAACTAGAGTTTACTTCTCTCCATAGTATACTGGGAGGACCACTTTTTGGACAATTTAAGAGATTAAAAACAATTTTTTTTTTTTTTTTTTTTTTTAGTTCCGTTTCCCCTGCTCTTTGGAAATCTCTTGGTCTGGGTATCAAAAAAAAAAAAAAATTATCCTCATGTTTGTTTTCATTTTTGTTTTTTCTCTAAAGAGACTGAACCACCAATAGATAAGGTCAGCCTTTATATCTTAACTCCAAGATAGGCCCTATCAAAATGGCTTACAATAGGAACAAAATCTGATCTTTCATTAGAGTTTTATTAGGTTAATAATCTATAGCTGGAGAAGGATTCCAGGGACTTCTCGCCTTAGTGATACTGTTACAACAATGTCACAGAAACTTTGACTTTAAACTTCAAGTTTCATGGCGTACATGAGATGGTTTACATTTGCATCTAGAGAACGTCTTTCTTTTTATTTCCCTTGAACTTTTCTCTTTTGTTTTGGCCTCACCGTTTACAGAGTATCTTGTCCAAAAAAATTACCACTGGCCAGGAAAGGATACAGTCAAGTCGATACTGATTTCATATAAATTAAATGGAAGAGTTGTGCTCCATCACTTTGACAACTAAATTACATGAAACTCAGCTGCAGATCAGGTGCTGGTTGCTCTTCCAAATGGAGCTGGTGGTGAAACAATCTCATTTGACACTATTAACAGTTTAGATGGCTTCAGATTTGACAGCCCTTTGGAGCCACTTTTAACTGCATTGACCGAAAAGTTTAAACACAAAGTTTTATACAACAGCCTTTCAAACAGGCCCCTTTGAAGGACAAATATGCATTTAGAACAAACAAGGGGAATAAAATTTTAAAACAGTGACTCTTTATGACTTTTCCTACTTAGTCTGTAATCATACAAGCACATCTACTGTGTGCGTAATTTGTATGCTAAGGAAGGCAGCAGGGAGAGCAGAAAGAGTGCAGTATACTGACTTTAGCGGATGTTGGTGGTATTTTGTGTATACTGTTAGAATTACTTGGAATTAACATACCAAAAATGCTATATTAGTTTTTTATTGTTGCTGTAAAAATCACTACAAATGGCTTAAGACAGCACAAATATATTATCTCACACTTTTGTAGGTCAGAAGTCTAAATACATTGTGTTTAGTCTGAGACTTCTGCTTAGGCCAAAATGAAGATATTGGTGGGGCTGCTTTCCTTTTTGGAGGCTGTGAGGGTAAATCTGCTTCCAAGCCCGCTCAGGCTTTGGCTGGATTTAGTTCTATGCGATTGCAGGATTTGAGGTCCTGTTTCCTTGCTGACAATCAGCAAGGGGCTGGATTTTGCTTAAAGCTTGCCCTCCTTCCCTTTTCATGCTTCCCACTTGGGAATCTCCCTACCCCCTAGAAATCTTGAGTCTGTTTTGGGCTCAGTTCTTTGATTAAGCCTTCTGTCACATCTCCCTGCTTCTAGACAAACATTCTCTGCTCTTAAGGACTCATACAATTAGATTGATCCAATTCACATAATCCAGGATAATATCCCCATTTTAAGGTCTATAACCTTATTACACAATCCCTTTTGCCATGTGAATTATATATTCAAAGGATCCAGGAATTAGGGTATGGACGTCTTTCATGGTGATGAGAACTCTGCCAACTTCAGGCAATTTCAAAAGAAACAAGTTGCATTACTGGAATTTTTAAGTTTTGGAATGGAGAGTTAGTGCCGTCCTTACAACTTACTCTTCATCATTTCACACTCTACATTTTAAGATAAAGTTTTTGAGAACAAGATCCTGCTTGCTTTTTATGTTGTCTGCGTGGTATATATACAGGCTCCGCCATTACCGTCTATGAAAGACCATCAGCTCCTGTCCCCAAGGGGGTTTACAGGAAACTTGGGAAGATGAGAAACAATCCACATTCTCATTTAAGTGATAGAGCTGACTAATGCTTTAAAGACACATAAATAGAGAACTTTTGGTGTTGTAACTGTGAGGAAGATTTCATAGAAAAGGTAATACTTCAGATGGCTTTAAAGCATGTTAGGATTTGAAGAGATGGAAAAAGAAAAAAAAAAACAGTCTTCCCATAAATAAAGAATAGCAAAACCAGCGATCAAGAAAAAGAAAACCCTATTTGGGAGCAGTTCTACCTGAAGCAAAATGTTCTACTGGATATTGTCTAGGGAATGAAGGAAACTAGTTGGTGATATTCTGTTCTGGTACTTTTCACACTTTCCCTCTTAGGACCTTGTGGCACTCTTAAAATTTATTGAGGATCCCTAAGAACTTCTGCTTATGTAGATTATATCTATCAATATTTACTATAATATTGAGAATGAAAACTAAGAAAACATTTAAATATTTATTATTTTATTTATAAATTTTGACCCCATTGCATATTACAATAAATAACGTGCTTTTATGAAAAAATAACTGTTTTCTAAAAATAGTTTAGTGACAAGAATGGCATTGCTTTCCATTATCAAAAACTTTGTCCACTTTTGCGGTCAGTGTGTTGTAAAATCACATGTTATGCAGCCTCTAGACAGCTCCAGTGCATATTTGTGAGAAAATTAGAATGGTTTTGATCCTTGGGCCCCATGAAGGGGTTTCAGGGACTACTAGGTTTCCTTAGATAATACTTTGAGATCTGCTTTCCTGTATTGTCAACAAATATGTACTAAGCACCTACAAACTGCCAAGTCCTTTTTTCAAAGGTAAAAAATACAGGGTGAACAACACAGAAAAGGACTCTGTCTTCAAACTGCTTACTTTCTCATGAGAGAAGGCTGACCTTAAAATGAAACAAATAAGATGATTTTAGGTAATGACACATACAATAAAGAAAATAAAGCAGGTGTTGGGATGAACTGTGGTAGAAATGGTTCTGAGTTGTAGGAGATTTGGAGATGGGGTAGTCAGGCAAGTCAACTCAAGGCAGGGACTTTAATCAAGAGCTACATAAAGTGCAGCCATGTGAAGTTAGGAAAGCATTGTACTCTGAGGGAGCAGCTGGGACAAATGTTCAAGGTAAATTGAAGAATTAAAGGAACAAAAAGACTGACCAAGAGGCTGAGAAAATGAATAAGAAAAAGAATCAGAGACATGGGCAGGACCCATTTCACCTGAGGACTTGTAGACCATGGTCAGGATTTTTGGATGGTATTCTCAATATTCTTTGAGGATTTTAAGAAAAGAGTGACATAATCTAATTCACATTTTCAAAACATCACTCTAGCTGCTATGTGAAGAAAGGTCTGTATAAGAGCAAGAAAGAAAGAAGGAAGACCATTCAGGACACTGTTGCATTAGGCCAGATAGGAGATGACGGTAGTTCTTTCTGGAAACAGCAGAGGAAATGATGGCAGTCATCAGATTCAGAATGGAGGTAAAGCTGACAGAGCTGATACATTAATTTTCCCCTTAGTCTGATTAAAATCCATTTCTTTACTTGACCATTTCTCTAACTTGTCAAATTCACTTTGAAATATGTTCCAATCTTTCAAAGTCTTAGCACTTTTTGCCACTTATTGTCACCCACAACTTTAATGAGCATCCTCTCTCTTAGACATCATTATAGCATATTAATCATATTGTGTCATAACTTACCTCACTGACCTGTAATAGTGAGTCTTTTCTAGAGCAATGCTTTTTGTATATTCAAAATGAAGATTAATAAAAGTTACTGTTAGAGGCTAAAATTATGACACCCAGACTTTTCTGTGCAAAATATTCCATTCAGAGTATATTTACCATTGCTCTTTCTACCTTCCCATCTCCCTCAGAGCAAACGTATCTTTGTCTCCTGGTTGTTGAGAGCTTGCAGGGTATTAGCTTTGTCATATTGCTGATAAATTAGAAGATTGTCTATGAGCCAGGTTTGTTCAGTAGGGTGCTTGGAATTAACAGTAAGTTCTCAATAAAACAAAAGCAAAGATTTGGAAACAGGTGAAATAAAGACACTGTTTTCTATTTAAAGAATTTATACATTAGGCTTCTCTTGTGAATAGATTGAATAAACATCTGCTCAAATAGTATGATTTCATGGGCCAGGAAGATGCCCTTGGTCTTCAAAATGGCTCCCCTGTGACTATTGTTAACATATGAGACTTCGTAATTATAATTTCTTCAACTTTGATGAAATAAAGATTCTGTTCTCTGTTAAAATCGAAATATTCCCAAGGGAAACACACCAGTCCTCCCCAAAATCCATTTTTTGATTTTAATAGGTGTGTTGGTTCCTTTATCGAGAACTGCTTTGAAAGGTAGAGGATAAACTAAGTGAGGGTTCCTGGAAACCAAGAGGGAAATGAACAGACACAGAAGAAGAAGCAAAGAGTTTTCTCTGTCTGCTTTACCCCTCTGCCTTAACTCCCTTGTCCTGCATTTACCTCGTCATCACTTTCTCTGTCTAAGTATGATTTAACTGGGTATGGAGGCATATTTAAAGAGTTTTGTAGACTTAGATTTCCATTTTTAACTCTCCATAGCTATATTGCTTGCTTCTGAGTCTGTTTTTCCCCTGTCTGTAAGAAAGGAGATTTATAGTACTGTTGGTCACCTGGGTGAAGTAAGGAGTTGAGTGTATTTCTGTTCTCATTATTTTCTGATATGTGTAGAACATTTTATGGTCTTCATAGCTGTGCCTTATATACTGTCTTTTAAAATCTCCAGAGTCATTCTAGTCAGATTTATCTCCACCATACATTTTGAATATTAGCAAAACTGAGGTTCAAGAAATCAATGTGCCAAAGTCAAATGGCCAAAAAGTGATGTGTTGAACTGAGCATTTGTCGTCAGTGCTTCCCTCTATATCATTTTGGCTTTTATTACTATGTCCTAGGTAAAACATTTTTGTATTTCATAACTGCTAATATATTTTATTACTTCAAATTCTATTTCCTTTTTTACAATCGTTTGCCTTTATTACACTTTAACATAATTATGTGATTAAATTAATACTTAAAGGAGGAAGAGAAATCAGTTGGCCTTTGCCCCCCAAAGAAAGACAGAAAAGGCTTGGTAGAATCATCTTCTCAACTTTTCCTTTGGGTAAATAAACTAATAATATTTTCAAGGAGCAAGAGGCACATCTCTGACCTTAGCTAGATGGCCCAGGCTAAGGATTACCTGTAGTGCATAGGACCCAGCATCTATGAAATAGGATTGCCTGAGGCATGTCATTACCCTATACCACTGGGTGGGGTACGCAGTGCTTTATCTTTGAAATTACTCAGCGAAGCTGGATACTGGGTAAAATAGTTTAGTTTATGTGAGTATGATGTGACAATCCAATCCTCACATTTGTCAGTGGACAGCACAATCATATATTCTGAAGAAATCTCAAGTAGAAACATCAGCGGTAAGAAGCCATTTTGTTTTCCTTTGCCTTTACCCAGATTGAAATGTTACTGACACAATATGCTGATAAATAGTCTCCCTATTGAATTGGTGAATTCAAAGCCACCCTTTTAAACAGTGAAAATGCCTGATTTAATTTCAATGGTTATAAATCAAAATTAAGCCCAGGAAACTGGACCCATAAATAGCTGTAGAGAATCCAGCTGCTATTATTCTAAAGGCACTCTGAGATCAATTTGCATGGAGGTGATGTAGCTATGAGATAAAGGAATTGTCTTTCTGCCCAGTTAGGAGCAGTCACCAGGATTTAAAGTACCCAATAGGGAGAGAAACCAGCAATTATTATTATTATTTAAAGCCAAGGAAAGATTGTATTACTAAAATGAGGAATAAAGTCTATTTTTGTAATGATCATTTTTGTTCCATAGAACATTTTTCTGGATTAAATATGAAGATTGGAGATAAAAGGAATATCTGATTTCACCTCCAAGTCATTAAGACAAAGAATGTAAATCCCACCTCTCCTAATCAAATTAATTTGTCCGTTGATAGAATTTTTTTCTCTACTTTGGATTTAACCAAATGAAATGGTGCTTTTTAGAGTGTGACTTTGTAAAGAACAACAGACAAATCATTCATCTTGTGTGTTAAATTTTAAGTAGACAATCCTCAGGCTTAGAAATAATTACTGCAATAAACAGATAAGAAAGGTTGTGGAGTGAAAAAATGACTGATTTCAAGGATTTTTGTTAATTTTATAAGTGTTTATTTGTAATATATAGCTTAGAAGTTGACCCAGGTTATGGTTTTGTTTTAGTTGTTATACGTTCACCCATAAAATGAGAGGGAAAATAGGTCCAAAGAAGTAAAATAACATGCCCAAGATGACATAAATATGTAAATGAAAGAGAAAGTATTAGAATCCCTCTTTTTTCCCCTCAAATTGTTGTGATCTTTCCTCTTTGGTCTAACATATCAAATTACAATGTTTTATTATATTCTAGTACATTTCATATATTTGTAGTTGGTATCCATTGTTTAAAAATACCATTAGTCTTTACCCATTAAATCATACACACGTCAGTTCCCCAAAACTCTAAAAAAAATGCTGTGAAACATACTTTTAGGTTACAGACATATCTGTGATTTTGAAAATACACCAACTTTCTTAAGTTGTGTTACTAAGACAGAAATTGGATCCTAGTTATCATCTCTGTGTTTTTCTTTCTTAATTTCCTGAGTCATTTGAGTGGTAGTAAAAAAGCTATCTTAGCACAGAAATAACAGAGCTCATTTATACAAAGTATTTATTTCGGCAGTGCAGTTATGACATCTTTTATTTGTGGTCACACAGGGTGTTCTGGGCCAGTTCATTTGGTCCTTGCACACAAGTGTAGGCAGAACCAAGTGCAAACGTCCCTGGATCCAGTGGACCATGGAAGCATGGCCACAGTCTGAGGGACAGCTAGGAGAAGCCAGGAGGTGGCTTGGGAAAACTGTTTAACACCTGACTCTCACTGCCCAGTGGAAATGTCCTCCAGTCCTGGGACTGAGGATCCCTCCTATGCTCTTTCTGTTAAGCGTTTGAGTGTGAGAATCCTCTTTCCCCGATTTCCTCCAACAAAATCTGGTCAAAGGGCTGATATCTTTCCTTTATATATTTTTGTATTTTCCCCTTTGAATTTTTGCCTTTCAAATATGCTTTCTGTTGTGATCTGAGAAACTTTGCCATATCAGAAACTATTTGAGTGTCAGCATCCAGCAGATTCAGCAAGGCCAGTTTAGGGGAGGGGAACCTGGCAGACAGTGAAGTTCCCTGACTTTGCACGGAGTAGATATTTTTCTGTTCAACTCACGAATAATGGTGGCCTTGCCAGTAATAATTGGCACTTCCCATTAACAAAAATTCACTAATCGTTCTGAGTGTTTCCCAGATTGAATGTTTTAAATTAAATATAAAACTCCTAAATTGTCACAGATAAGGATACAGAGCCTATATTCATAAAATGAACATTTTGACTGGCAGATGAAGAAACAGTGATTGATAATGGGACTTTTGTGTTTTGCTAAAATGAAAAAGCTGACAAGGACAGATTAGTTGGGGTGTGAGTAATTATTTAAATGCAGCACTGACAGAGTGCCTCATACTATCCAAAAGGAAAAAAATAAATAAATGAAAGGAGAGAAAGAAAGAAAGAAAATAACCCCTCTCCTCAGTTTTTAATCTCAGGTCTTCATTGCGGGCAAATCTAATGAGATTGATTGCAAAAATAGCTTTTTGTGATGGGTCATAAAATAAACAGGCACAAAATAGTAGATAAGTGATTTTAGATTCTTTGTGTTATATCATATTCGAGTGTAGCCCTTCACATTCTGATTCTGATTAGAATTTTAAACATGTCTGGGAATTAAAAAGGAAGAGAAGTTATGAAAAAAAGATCTCCACAGAGTAGCTTCTTAGGCAGACTGGAATTCTTTGACCTTGAAAAGATAAATCCAGAACAAGCTAAAAACAGCACATAATATTACTGCTAACATACAATGCATAGCATGTAATTGTATATCACAAAGTAACAATAAAAAGAAGCAACCAGAAAATAAAAAAGGAATTATGCTGAAAATGGGGATGATATAATGATGCAGTTTTTAATAATATTCAAAGGTATTTGTATTCCGTTTATGAAAGGGAGCCTGCTTTCTTATGGAGGATCAGTTAGGTAATGTGTTCCAAAATAATTCGCCCCCCCCATAAATATATATATAAAACTAGGCTTACTTGGAAAACAAAAGAGGAAGGGGAATTAGTAAGAATTAGAAAGAATCTCCTCTTTTTTATGGTCTCAAGTTAATTCATTTAGTATTTTTTTCTTTATTTACATACCCGGATATATCCTCTAAAGCCAGTCTGAATAAGTAGAGGATATAAATTAAATTAAAGGTTTTTCAGAGGAGTGTAGGTAACTTCCATCTAGATAACTTAAAATTCATATGGAAGTAAAACTACGTGTATATTGGAAGACTTTGCAAATGAATATCTTATCTTCTCCACCGGGAATGGAAGCTGCTATTACAGTTCAGAGTAAGAAAGCAGAGGGAGGGTTTTGTATGGCAATAGCCCTGAGGCTGCCCATGGGGTTCTCTGGCCACAGGAAGACTGGCTGAAAGTGAGGAGGAGCTGTTGATACACAATGGGACAAGAGTCTTAAAGGGAACTGGGTGCTTACCCCATGTTCTTTTTTGTGTTCATTGGTCCAATCTGCCAGTTCTATAAAATGCAGTATTATTCTGCAGTACAGAAGCAACAACCCTGATTGTAAAAAATTAAAAAAGCATCACAGATCTTTACCATGACATTTCAGAACAAAACTGGTCATGTGTATTGTTTCCACATAAAATAAGACAGTTCTATTTGCCCTAATGAAATAAAATGAACACTTGAAGACATTTTAAAATTTCTTCAACTTCGATGTTAAAAAAAAATCATTTATTTGGATTTCTATCAAAATGTCTTATGAAATAACAAGATCATTCTGAACCTGTTAGCACAGAGTTCAGCTTATAAGAACTATTTTAAGAACACGCATTTTCGTTTACATGTAATACGTTTAGTCAAGTACTATATATTTGGCCAAGCCTAGTTCTGTTTTCCTGATTTTTTTCTTTCTCCGTGTCATTCATTTTTCTGTTTACTGTTAAGCTAAGAAATTTCACTTCTAAAGATCACTTAGTGTATGAAACCAACTAAGCATGCCTCTCCTCATATCTTTAAAGCCTCTAGATATTTGCCTACAAAGAGAGTATGGCTATTAGAGATTCCGGTCATGTCTTCATCTAGAATGTAATCATTGACTTTTGAAGTATTAAAAGGAAATGCCTTTAGAAAAATGTCACCCCCGGACAGTGAGGTGACTGAAACAGCATCCTAAATTTAACATCCAACTTAATACATCATTTAATCTGTTGTACCTGATGAAAAGATATTTTACATGGATAATACAGAGAAGACAGTGGTTAAGCAGTTCTCCTGTCTAGAGGAAAAGAATAGGGAGGAGAGTGGTTAATTTAATATGTGGGCGTGTGGGTATGAGAGTATCAGGAAAAGTACTTACCGTATTTAGTCTGCTTTGGTTTGTGCCACTTAGATCTCAGAAACTATAGTTTTCAGGCTTGGAGTTTGATGAGATCTGTGTTCCAAGATGACACTTAGGATAAAAGTACTTCAGTACAGGTATGTACTGAATCCCCAAACAAACATATGTCCTCAAGGCCACTTACTGAGACTTTTATAATGTGATAGGAAATACATATTTGGTCTTTCTCCCTACTCCTGGCACAGAGTTCCTAAAATCCTTGAAACGTCCTGAGTGATAGACATCAGAGGAGTATCTTTTGTTGTTAATAACCTCCTTTCAGCTGATGAGGCGACCCCGGGAAGATGGGGGCTGGTTACCTGAAGAACCAACCATGTGATCAGAGGTTGGAACTTTTAGCACCACCCCTTGGCCCTCTGGGAAGAGATTGAGTTCAGTCATCAATGGCCACGGTTTAACCTATCAGACCTACAATATAACAAAGCCACCATAAACACTATAACCAAAAGGGGTTTGGAGAACATTTGGGTTAGTGAACACATCCCAGTGTGGAGGGTGACACATGGAAGCTCCATGCCCCTTCACACATGCCTTGCCCTATAGATCTCTTCCATTTGGTTGTTGCTGAATTATATTCTTTATAATAAATGGGTAATAGTAAGAAAAGTGCTTCCCTGAGTTCTGTGAGCTGTTCTAACAAATTCTTGAACTTGAGGATGTCACAGGACACAGCTGAAGAAGTGAGAAGCCCAGGTGATGGCCTGGGACTTGCAGTTGGCATGTGAAGTGGGAAAGAGTATTGTAGGACTGAGCCCTTAAACTGTGGGTTCAGCTCTGACTCCTGGTAGTTCCTGTCAGTATTGAATTGTAGGACACCCAGTTGTTGTCCAGAGACTTGGGGAATCGGTTGATGTGGGGAAAAAATGCCACTCACTTGGTATTAGAAGTGTTGGAAATAAAGGAAGCCAGCAGGGTTTTTTGGGGGGGAGGGGGACACATTGCAATTTACTCCTGTGACACTCACTCTCACACCTATGAATGCACTTGTGTATGAGATCTCTGAGTAAAGATCCAGAGAAACCCAGGGACTTGTAAATGCTTTGCAGGGGTTTCATGGCTTCATGGTATGATGCACTAGAGAATCCATCCATTTTGTTGCCTCTAGATGGTTTTTATTCTATACGTTAAGAGCACCATTAGAATTTCATAGGTCTGTGTGCTGAATCATTCATAGAATGGGCAACTGAATGCATATTTATGAATGCCTGGAATATTCTGTTTTATAACACCATGCTTTTCATTGTGTTTTGCGTTTCAGGTTATGTGCAATTATCAAGTAGACTAGCAGCAAATTGAATTGGCTGGAAAGTTGAGTTTGACTTAAAATTTGATGTGAAAATGAAATGTCAAATCACGGCATTCTGTTTGCCATTGTTATTCAAAATACAGGCTGATGAGAAACCCCAAATGGGTTTATAAAGTTATTAGCCTTTGTTTCTTCATTTCAAGATAACTCTTGGTAGGCATAGTGATGGATGACACTCTTAAATGCAATTCCATTCCCATATTGGACTTTATTCTAGGTTCTTTTGGAGTATATAGAGATAGAAATAACTTCCTCTTTTGTTACCTAAGAGCTTATCATTTCCTGTGGAAGAGATCATATGGTAAAAATTAAAAACACAGTGTGAAACCAAGCAACCATGCTAAACATAGAGACTAGACATAAACCAAGGACTTCTGGCTAGGGAATCTGGATAGCTTCATAGAGGATGTGATTTTGAGCTGGGTTTTGAATACAGAGAATTTTTTTAAATGAAAACTATTTGTCTATATAGGCATGGCATTTAGAGCAGAATTGTCTTGGTGTATACAAGTGATTACCCAAACTGATGTGTAGTTGTACTGATTGAAATCTGTGAGGCTGATGGAACTGTTAAGCTGGTTTTATTTGTAAGTCTTATTTTTTTTTAGGCTTTTGACATTTCTGGAAGAAGAGATAAAATGAGGGCTACAGAGATTGTGCACTTTTATTGGTTTGTCTACAGTAATATTTTGTTTCAGTTTGCTTTTTAATGTAATAAGTCTGTATATATTAAATTTAGTTGAATGTCTATTTAAAAGGTTTTGATGTGGATCTCAGTACACTGTCTTAAAATAGAATAAACTGATTACCTCAAATCATATTCTCATAACTTAGATCCAATTGCAGAAAACCCAACTATTAATAGTCAAGAGGTATATCTATTTATTTTTAAGTCCTCAAATTGGAAAAGAATCCATTGCAAAGTGTTTGTAAGAAGCAAGCATAACTTAATGTACCACAAAGGACCTGAAATTGAACATGCCACTACAGAGGAACATTCTGTGATTATCAGTGGCAGGCCATGGTGTTCGTTTCCCTGTGACATTTGAGCTTTGGGACTAATTGTATAATCAATATTCTGCTGGATTTATTTTTTTTATTTATTTTTTTTTTAAAGATTTTATTTATTTATTTGACAGAGATAGAGACAGCCAGCGAGAGAGGGAACACAAGCAGGGGGAATGGGAGAGGAAGAAGCAGGCTCATAGCGGAAGAGCCTGATGTGGGGCTCGATCCCATAACGCCGGGATCACGCCCTGAGCCGAAGGCAGACGCTTAACCGCTGTGCCACCCAGGCGCCCCTCTGCTGGATTTAATACTAATTTTACTCTTCAGAGTGTTTGAGACATGGAGGGCCTTACTATCCAGCACATAGGTTGACATTAACCAAAAGTCCATCGTAATGCTGGAAAGGAGGTCCCTGGGAAGATAAAAGATACTGTCTCCCACTGTTTTCATCTTTGTATGAATCTAAAATATGCTTACTTATGGGCTGTACCTGGGCCCTAGAGACACAGAGACAGGAAAGGAAATTCATTTTTCCTTTTCACCCAACCAAACACCACTCAGTTTTAGAGCAATGAAATCCCTTTAAAATGACAATTGGGGGAAGTGTTTAAAGAGGACCAAAATGGACTGTATGAGGCATGAATACATAAGACATACATGGAGTGTTCTGAACGGGTGTTGTGATCATTGCCAAACCATCAAGAAGTCAAATACAAATAAATGGATGGGTGAGTCTATGTTTTAACACAGACTATGTTTAGCAGGTTGTGGTCGGGTGTGGAGGTGTGAAGATTCTGGATGCCTCAGATATTTGGGGACCCCATAGGCTATCCTCAGGGACAGCATCCGACATAAGGAAAGAGACTTTAGGTAGGGCTGCGGATTGGGGCATTATCTAGGAAGAGATGCAAGTGAAGCGGATAGCTTAATACATGTGAAAACACAGGTTAGTTCTGGTCAAAAGCCCAGATTTTTCCAAGATTATCTTTATCTCACCTGGCCAACATTCTGTTATAAGGGGTAAAGGAGAGACATCTGGGTGGCTCAGTCGGTTAAGCCCCTGCCTTTGGCTCAGGTCGTGATCCCAGGGTCCTGGGATCAAGCCCCACATCGGGCTCCCTGCTCATTGAGGAGCCTGCTTCTCCCTCTGCCTGCCACTCCCCCTGCTTGTGCTCTCTCTCTCTCTCTCTCTGTAAAATGAATAGGTGAAATCTTTAAAAAAAAGGGGGGGTAAAGGAGCAATTCTGAGACATTCCAACAGGAAACCATACATTTCACCTGTTATTCTCTATTTTAATTCTTCTGAACATTGCCCTCCATCTTCGTATGAAGAATAGGACATCTTCTAGTGATCAAGGGAAGATTTTCATCTTCACGGTTCCCTGAAGATTTAAAGGAGAGTCCTTGAATATCGTCTCACTCAATTCCTTTACTTCCAGCGGGTCCTCTCAGCTTCTCTTGCCTGTATCTTGTCAACATTATCTGTCTCTCCTATAGAGAAATACTTTGAGACGAAATGCAGAAATATTCTGCCATTTAAATTGCAACCTCAACCCTAAAGGAGTTGCCTGAAATCTAGAATTAAGTGAAAAAAGCTGCTGCATATCCAAAATAACTTTCCCCAAAACTCCACACTAAAGACACATATTTTATTTCTTAGTGCCTCACTCTGAGCCGTATTGACTTATTCAGCATGTCATTCTTAATGAGCCTAGTTATCTGGTTTCCCAGCCCACAACAGATTAAAAACAGCAAAGGAGAGGCTGAGAAGAGGCACAGTGACAGCCGAAGTGATGGCTGAAAGCTTGACATTGAGGGAAGAGAAAGAAAAACGATATGGTAGGCATAGAACTATATAACCATATGGTAAAATAATGAATGCTCACCAAGATGACCTCTGAGTTATCAAGGGAAAAAAAGAAGATAATATTATGTTTAGAGATATCTATTCGGCAAGGCAGGAAGCCAGCGGTTAATGTATTTTATAAAGACTTCCATGTAAAATTTAGATTTTAAGTGGGCATAAGCTTTAGGTGCACGGAAAATGCGGTTCTCCAGAACTGCTTTTCCAGGAAATACCCAGGTAAATGAGGTGTTACTAATCTCATCTTTAAATACCCTACTGATTTTCTCCTACAATTTGGCCATAAATAGTCTCACTATTCACTGGTTTTCAGCAGTTACCTTGTTATAGGACAAAACAAACTCAACATAATTTTCTCCTTCCATTCAGTGCTAAGCATTTGAGTTCTGAGTTGATGCAATTGATAACTCACATAACAACTACCTAGTTATGGAAATATTAAGAGTCTTGCATCCTCCTCCCAACACAGACTTCAGAGAATTGAATTGAAGGTTAAGTGCAGGGTTTCATTTTTACCAAACTCAACAAAATAACTGCTGGCACTCTGTGGACATTAATTCTCATTTACATGCATAATACAAAAGATGCCCTGACCTAATCAACCCATCGCTGTGCATTTTGATGCACCTCTGGAGAGAGAGCGTCCTTGTCTCATTGACTTGGCAACAGTCCCTACCAGTGACCTTTAATGCTATTATACTCTCCCTGGGGAGGGAATTGAGATGTGATGGACATAGCAGAAACAAGGCCTTTCCAAGAAATTGGATTTGAAAGCGTGTTGGATGTCTGTTTTTCCTTGTAGTTTTTATGTGGTTTTATGTAGCATTTTATAGATTGTGTGTGGTTTTTTAAATTGTTTCCGTTTACTAAATAAGACAAGCAGCAGTATTCTTGCAGATGGACAGAGGACCTGGAGCAAGTGAACTCCAGATTATAGAGGTTGGGAGGGAAGTAAAGGGATGGATATGAGAAATATTCCAAAAGTAACAAGACTTAGTGTCCAAATGAATATAAAGAATGAAAAGAATTAGGTGACTCAGAGTTGTGAAACTATAGCAATGGAGACAATGCTGGTGTCAAGAAACAACTTTGTGAGACAGAAAATGATTATGATTTGGGTCCTATCAATTTGGAAAGGGTAGAATATTTAGACAGAAATGCTAAAAAGTCCATGTACAAATAGTAATGGTGTGCAAAGGGTATTGGACAGTTGTCATTGTGTTGATTTCAGCCCCAAAGAGTGATATCCTCAACATTTAAAAGAAGGGTTGAGGGTAAGAAATGAAAAAGAGTATCAAGGAAAACAACCAACCTAGCTTCTTAAAAATTAAGACAGAATAAAGTGAATGAAAATAATAATAATAAACCTTGTTTAAGTGAAGTGTTCATTTCATAGCATAAAAAACTGATTTCATTCATCCTGAAGAAGGAAGTAAATCAAAATTAAACCCACTTATAAAGATTTTATAATGTATAATAGTTCTTAGAAAATCATATTTCAAAATAAAAATGTATTCCCGTTTCTGGTGATTTTATTATTTAATGGCCTAGTTCTCATCTAAGATCCAAAATCCAAATTCTCTAATTCATGTTCTTTTCACATTTGTCA
Source organism: Ailuropoda melanoleuca (assembly GCF_002007445.2). Lineage (NCBI taxonomy): Eukaryota > Metazoa > Chordata > Mammalia > Carnivora > Ursidae > Ailuropoda > Ailuropoda melanoleuca. Next base: position 76,185,694 of record NC_048221.1, on the reverse strand, counting down.
ACAAGGACGAGGGAAGATTCCCAGCATTCTCCAAGAAAAGAGTAACATGTAAGCCAAGAATTTTATAATTTTATGAACATTTAACATGCCAATTTATTATCATCTAAAAATGTAGAGCAAACTTGAAACAGAAAGTGGGTTTCAAGGTTTTCCCTTATCAGTTTAGTGTGGACATAAACTGAGGAAAGACCACATCTCTCAGTGTGTCCTAATCTACATATTAACATACGTTAAGTGATCTGTGAAGATGCTTAGGGCTTATCAATATGTGTCAATTCATGGTTGCCTTAAAGGCTGGAAGAGATATTTGGGAAACAACTCAACAGCAATATAACAGAAACCGCCTAATATTACGTATGTTCTTGCTCAATTTTTCTAAGCTTTCAAGAATGTATTTTTACAGAATTATTTAAAATTATCATTCATGTTTAAGAATTTGTTTAAAAATACAATTATAAATAATATAGTTCAGCCATCAGTGTGATTTTTTTTTTTTTTTAACGAAACAGCATGCTATGCTGCAGTTTGATGAGATTTTCAGTGGTAGGAGCAGTAGGTAACTAAAAGAACAGGAAATTTAGTTCATGGATGGATAGGTGGCAACATGTAATAACCATCTGATACCATTAAAGAAGATTGTTCAATAAAAATGAGCTTTCCAAATAACGAATACTTTCCAGTTTATGCAGTAAAACTTTTCTTTTTCATTTTAGCATTTTGAAAGTAATACACATTTCCCACCTTGTTAAATGGAACCTGCTAACATAAGTTAACCTCTTTTTGATGACTCAAGGTCACCATTATGAACATTAATCATCGTACTGTGCTACAATACAGTAATTCCGTTGGGGCTGCTGAGGTGTGTAAAGTGTGTTTGCCCTCATGCTAAGCTGCTCTGCTTCCTAAGTTCCTGTATCTGTCTTTTGTAATTCATTTTTTCAATCCTCCTTCTTTATGAAGAGCGCAGTTGCTTGTTGTTATCATCGATGTGCCTGCTTATTGAAGCTACTTCCCTGCCAGAAGTTGCTGTAGACTGGAATGTCAAATAGCACAAAATTTCCTATCATGTCACAGATAAAGCTCATAGATTACAAAGGAGGTTCTAAAGAGTACTTCCTTGTGCGAAGTGAGTACCACTTCCGTGAAGAAATTTGTAGTAGTTATTTCAGCTTTTGGATACCCTGCTTTCTGATTCTTTTTTTTTTTTTTAAAGATTTTATTTATTTATTCAACAGAGATAGAGACAACCAGCGAGAGAGGGAACACAAGCAGGGGGAGTGGGAGAGGAAGAGCAGGCTCCTAGCGGAGGAGCCTGATGTGGGGCTCTATCCCAGATCCCCGAGATCACGCCCTGAGCTGAAGGCAGACGCTTAACCACTGTGCCACCCAGGCGCCCCTACTTTCTGATTCTTATCTGGGTTCTGGAAAGTTAGGATCGCTGGATAGACACCTTCCAGATAAGTGTGATCTGTGTACACAGAGCAACCCAAAGTTGCTGCCTTTATATTATTGAAGTACTCTGCACTTAGTAGGCCCTCAATGGTTGCTGAATAAGAATGTATTTAGTGATATAACTATATCTGAACATAGATATATATACATATATAGATGTAAAACTTGCATATAAATATGTTAGTATATAGGAGGCTACATTATAAAATATTGAGGTCGCTCACCTAAAAGTCTTATAATTAATACAAGTATTTAACTGAATAAAATATACATATGAGCTTTGTCTTTTAAAATTACTCCTGCATTACTGAGATTCCTTTTGTTCCTTTCCTAGACCTTAGAACAGGCCATGTGCTATTTCATTGTGTCTTGCTAGACCTGTGGAAATATTAGCTATTGGAAAGTGAGATCTATGTTAGTCTGTTGGAGTGGGAAGGTGTTATCTCCTGATAATGAGAACAATATTACCTGTCACCATGACTTGCCTTTGTTTTCATCTTTATGCCTTTGGGATGACATCAAACTCTAACATTGTTAAATGCTTAAACTTAGTAGTGCCCTATCTTTAGTGCTCTTACATATGCCAACCAAGGCATGGCACTTCTAATAGATCTCCTCCTTTATTTAATTTTAATAAGCCAAAGAAGGTTAGCACCATAATTTTGAGACTATTACCACCGCTTTGTATTGAAAGTCAGTTCTCACCTTTTAAAAAGTAGGAAGAGATTGGATGACATAAGTGAACAAGAACAATTTAAAGATGGATTGGTTGTATGTTATAAGTAACTGGGCTAAAGATTTATGGAGATTTTCTTGAAAAAAAGTAAACAAGCCTATATGGTTCTTTGTAGGTAGAAAGATGCTACTTAGTCATTGTCATCAATCTGGGTAATTTACTGGGACGTATACATGGTCTCACCTTCTTACCAGGTAGAGATACTATATTAGACAAACAGTTTTAGGACACTGAAAAGGAAAATTAATTAATCTAGGAGGGAATTCAATCCTATGGCCTTGATACAGTGTTCTGACCTACAAATTAACAGGCCTTGTATTTCTTTAATGGCTAGCTACTACCATTTATGGGCTCTTGCCCTGCGTCAGGAACTGTGCTTTATATTTTATGTACCATCTTATTTGATCCTCTCCAAAACTCTACAAGTTGATATTATTATCAGTTCCTATTTTATAGATGAGGCAGCTTGAGGTTTAGAAAGATAAGATACCATGTCCAAGATCACAGCTAATAATAGTGAGAACACAGTTTTAATCGTTGGCTGATTTCCAGCAATAATGTAAATGTGACCACATTCAATAAGTCAAATCTATATACACATTGTTGACTTAACATCAAACCACTTACTTTGATTAGTTATAAAAATGTCATGACTGCCAAGTACCAATATTTGTTGCCATCAATAGTTCAACAAAGCAAAGCTTCTGTTTCCCATTTTCTCCAAGTCTTTATGCTTGGTGGGCTAGAGAGGAAGGGTTAAATTTACTTAATACTAGAATTTGCGTCTAGATTAGGGTTTACTAGTTTGTATTTGGTATTTTTTTTCTTATTACTGTCCACTGAAATACACATTAATTAGTATTTACTAGAATATTTGTAACGTAAAACTCTGCTGAATAGCTTGTTAGTTCACGTGTGCCTATGTGAAATCAAAGTTCATAATTCTAGACTGCTTCTGTATGGGTTGGGACCCCAGGATGCTTTTGTGTGCCCACTTGTACTACTATATTTTGGTTCCTTTTGCACCTATTCTCCAGCGTAGGATGGGATATTCGGTCTCGTGGCTGGCCTGACTCCCAAAATAGAAGCATAAGACACAGACCACAAATTCTTTTGTCCCTTGGAAGATTTAGCTCTGATTATTTTCTTTAAAGGGGTCAAGGTCCTTTCCATTTCCATTTGGCCTAGTCTTCTGAGCAATTAATCTGTGCCTCACAGACATTGGAAAGATAGGTATTGATTTTTTAAAAATGTGGAAGCAACACAGTTTTTGCACATTTTTTGTTGTTGCTGTTGTTGGTTTCATGCACTTAAAATGTGGTAGATAATGTAAAGGCCAATTGGCACGAGAGACCAACCTCTCTGTTTTTCCACATCTTGGCTGGAGGCTGATGAATAAGTCCTTTGGGTTTGCAACAGGCACTGATACAAAAGCAGGATATATATAAAGATAGACAATGGAATTTTTGTTCTGGAAAAATTATGTTACTGTTGCGGTATTAGAAACTTAAACGCTGTAAGATGTATTTGACCTCCTGACTTAAATGCCGTAAGATGTACTTAACCTCCTGCATCCTAAGGCAGGTTTCAGTGTTCTAGTGGGAGATAGCTGAGAGAGTCATTTTATTAAAAATGATGCCAGTGATTTGAGAATTAGAAAACATAACTTTGAATCCCACATTATCCTTTTTGTCCACTATGTGCTTAGTTTTTCTTTCTTTTTTTCTAAAGTCACTCAAAAAAAGGAAATTTCTTTTCCTATAACAAACTTTTGATATATGCTAATTTCTTCCTTATGCCAAAAGAATCTCCATTACACAAAGGCCATGTAATATCCTTGGTAACATTCTGTAAGTTATTAGTTTAAAAATATAAAAATCTAGTGCCTTCCAGGTCTTAGGGGCTCACTTGATCCGATTGACTGAAATTTTATATTTTCATTCATATTTTTGACGTTATATCAACACCATAGTAATGTTTTACTTGAGCTTCATTTTAGCTGTACCTATAGTCTATTTTCTTGACTGAAAGAAAAAAAAATCTTACGTGATATTTTAAAAACTTGTTTCCAAATTTAAAGCTAAGTCATGTCTGAACTGAATCCTTCATAGGTCTCTACATTGTGTTTAGAGTGGCTTAGGAAATGTATTTAATAAAAAAGGAAAAACAAAATCAATTCAGAAAGTGCTTTTTTTCATTTATCCAGGCATCAGATACATTATTTTTATGTATTCATTGCACAATTTGTATATTTAAGAAAAATAGTGGATGTGATATTAATATTTCCTAAGTTAAATTTTAAACAAAACGTGTTGAGGGGTTCCCTGAGGTAATGTTTAGAGGCAGCATATCTTCTAGGACAGGATGTTAAACAGGAAGCAAAAGTCCTAATTGTAGCACTTACCAACCATATCACTCAGGATAACTTAGTTAAACTTAAAAGATGAATTTTCTTCTTACATATTGCTTTATCGGTAAAATGAGGATAGTTTTGTTAAACTTTTTGATTTTGGTGAGGCTCATGTAAGTCAAAGGAATTTATTTCACAGTATCCTACTACCATCAGTTCTCAATGGTCAATAGAGAATAATTCCAAATTATCTCTAGTTGACTTTGATGTGTGGTGTGAGCTTTATTCTAGTGTACTTGGGAGTTTGTAATATCTCAAAATAATGAAACTGCGCTAAAATTTTGATTCTGGAAGAGCTAAAACATTTTTAGCTTTTCTTCCTTGCCTATATAATTCAACCTTTCTCTCCTCTTTCCTCCATGCTAAAAACAGACAACATGACTTCTTGTTCTTTGATTCCGTGTGGTCTAGTTATCTGCTGGCTTAGTCATGCCCATCCAAATGAGGGAGGACCTCATTTCCTGCCCCACACTGGGGGAGTCTTCCTAAAGGTTTGCCTCCTCATGCTCAAAAGCTATTCCACCATCTTAGTCCCTGCTTAGTATCCACCTGTTATTTTTCTCCTCCTTGGGAATCTGTTCCCCTAATCCTCTTCTACCAGTATAGCATTGTGGAGAAGAAAATATCAATGTGGCCACTGTCCCAGTTCACAACAAGTCTATGTCTGCAGATCCCCCAGGAGCTACCAATCTCTGGGCTCCAGAGTGACACTACATCTTGGAATAAGTAGATAATTTCTTCCTTTCCAACTGTGAGCCTCCATTGATTTCTCAAATTTCTAATGCCCCTCTGTGTGGCTCATAGTCTCACATAGTCCCTTTTGAATTACTCTAAAGGCTATCTTTTGGGGGCTAAAACCGATAAAATGAACCTCATGGATTCCAATTCATTTTCTTCAATCATCCTGCTCTATTCCCCCACCTCTGGCTCTTCCCTGGCTTTCTCTCTCCTATCATCATCATCATCATCATCATCATTATCATCTCATGCATATCATGTGCTATTGAGTTGGGACAGGGGAAGAGAAGAGAATATTCTCTGCACTAGCAACAAGCAAAAAGAAAAAAAAAATGTCTCAGGGAGGATTAACATATGGCATTTAAAATGTTCTCTGGGAAAAGAGTCTCTAGGGTTAACAAGTCATCACATTTTAAAAGGTGCCAAGAACTTGAAAACAAGATTTGCCAGTGCTGGTCAGTGAATGGTTGAAGACAGATTTGTAACAGTTGATTCTAAAACATGTAAAATGAATATATATTCACTCGGGAAAAAATTACCTTTACTTAATTTTTGCAATTGCCATCATAGCTACTTTGCATTTTTACAAGGATGTCATTTAGAATAATAGGATACTTTCTAAAGATTTTCAATAACAGACCATAAAATTCATCTAAATTGTTTAAAGAACTTTTTTCTTTTGCATGTGAAATAAAACTTGAATTGCAATGTAGGCTTGTGTATTCATGTTATATTAATCCAAACAATGCTTGATCATAATGTGTTGTTGAACTTGCCCCACAAATCTGTCCTATCAAACAAAGCACCAGATGCAATGCTTAGAATGGTGACTTGATAAAATTAGATTCATAGAGCAGAAAAGAAAATGGGATGCTCTAAATAAATGTCATTAGCAGTTGGGAGGATGGAAGCAAATTATTCTGGTATCTTAGACCCTTGCCCAAGGGACAGTTTTTAAAAAGGTATTTTGGATACTAAAGAGGATGACAGAATTAAGAAAAAAAATATGAAGGAAAATTTAGTATTCCTGAATATGGTTTGTAGAATACATCTTATTAGTCATGATTCTAAATGATTCTGAACTGGCATTTAAAAGCAGGAGCTGATTTGCACAATTACCAAAGGCAACATTAATAATAAACTTCTTACGTTCAAGGAGCAAAGGTGAGCTTGGGAGTGGAAGGGTGGGAGAGGGAAATTGCTTTTCCAAATATTGATCTGAGAGGAGGAATATCCATTTATAATTTTGTCTTTGGGCTTTTTTCCATGTAAATTTTCATGGCCTAGCTACCAGGATTTAACAAAGAAACAATTGTCTTTTGTACATGCTCAGAAAATACATTTTCAGAAGTCCAGTCTAATCATTCAGCCTGTTGAGGTAAAAAAAATAATCAATTAATTCAGTGAAAAGTTCTCCAAACCAATTGAATTAACTAAATTGATTGTCTGTGTGACTGAATTAGGCCAGTAAATTTAGTCAAAACTGTAGGCTTTGCAACTGAATGCTAACACAAAAACCTTGAGTTGGCAAAAGAGATTGAAATACAGTGGTGTTTCTTAGAGAGTGTCAGGAAATAGGAAGGCCAATTTAAGACTTGTATCCTTAAGTTACAATACAACTAACTTATTCCAGAGTCTTTCAATAGCCTGCACATAGACGTTGCCAAAGATAAATTCTGGAAGAGAGTGTCAATTATACATTGGCTGTTGAAAACTCTTTGAAATTCTGACCGTGAGATTCTTCACAGAGCTAGACAAAAAAGTGTGTGGGAATGTCCCAAACCAGCTGTTCCCTGTGCTTTTTCCTGCCTAGAATGTACTATTTCTAAAGGCACAGACTTTTAATAAGAGTGTTCAAAAAGAAAAGACTGAAGGAGATACATAAGCTTTCATGCCCCTTTGTGGCTTATTAGACATACAGTGCATGCTTATGGGGTAGCAAAGGACTGCTGTAGTGAAAACAGTGGTGAACAATGGTCTACCCTCTGACCTGTTACTCATGAACGGCCCCACTTTATTTATACCTCGCTGGTCTACAAAACAAATCCTTATTTTAGTCACACTTGCCACTTTATGGCCTTTAACACCTGGTATCAAATAATGATTCAGTGTTTTTACATGTAATTTTAAAATGAATGAATGCGGAATGAATGAATTGTAACAGATATTTATAATGACCCTGTTTCCTCTTTATCTCCCAAAGCTTAATCTCTTTTTAAAGCATCAGCATGTAGCCTAAATGCTCCAGGCCTAATTGAACTTCCCCTTCTTTGAAACCCTGTAGCACTTGCATATCCTTACCAGCTGGTATAAGAATACTACTTAATAGTATTTTAGAGCTAACACTTACGGAATGGTTAGCATGTGTATAGCACTGCCTTAAGCCCATGTTATCATCTCACTTAATTCTCAAACCAACTCGTGCAGCAGACTCAAATATCACATTGTACAGTTGAGAAAATTGAAGCTCTCAGAGGGTATTTTGCCCCATATCACATAGCTAGTAACTGGAGAATCAAGCCCAAACAGTCTACTCTAAGACGTAATTTTTGACCACTAAATTCTCTTGCCTTCTGTTTGGTTTCCCTTTTTTTTTTTTTTTAATGCATTGTTTGTGTTCCTGATTAAATCTTAAGCTTCTTAATTCTCTTTGTCCTGCACAGTGTCCTTAATAGAGCTAACCACAGTACAAGTAACTAACACAAGCTTAATTTATTAATTATTGATATTCTTAGCTAATATACTTCCTTTCATTTAATTATTTTTCTGGCAATAGTTCTTAAGATTCAGATTTCTCAAAAAATGGTGTGACGGAGTTCAACAACTAAAGTGTATTTGTGCCATGTTAATTTTAAACTGGAGTCACTATAGTGACACAAATGATTCGTGGTTTCATTGGTGAATTTTTGAGATGATGTATAAATATTGCTTATTTATATCCCATTGGAATAGCTTGAGTTAACTTATTTCACTGTTGTCCAAAAGGAATCTTCGAGTTTATCATCACTTCACTGGCCAAATGCAAATGCTTATTTTCTCCTAATTGTGCTGCTTATTTATACAGCCAAGCCAAATTAGGTTGATTTCCTGATACAGCATAAATTTAACTATGTTTTCCAAAAGCAGTGGTAGTCTAACACAACAAATTAAGTCATTCTTGAAATCTCTCGGTTTCTATTATTGACTAGGAACCCAAATTACTCCAGGAGCCTGTAGAAGCAAATGGTATTGCCAATCAATTTAAAAATCTATTGATTCCCAAAATAGCATTTGTGGTTTATAGGATTGCTGGGCTATTTCATTTCTTTCATCCATAGCTAGTCTTTTTCATTTCAAATTCAGCACATCTAAAATTAAACTCATTATTTTTGCTCCAAAACATATCCCTCTTCCTTTATTTTCTCCCTGTTTAACTGGGCCACCATTCATCTAAGCCAAAAACCTGCAAACCATTCCCAACTTTTACCTCTCCCTCATTAGCAAGTATAAGTGATCACAAAATTCTGCTGTTTCCACTCCAAAATACTCTCAAGTCTCTCCCCATTTCTTTATGCCACTACTATAGCTGGACTTATCATTCCTTGCCTTAACCATTGTCATAGTCTCTCTATTGTCCTCCCTGACTCCTATTTTGCCTTTTTTCTTTTTTCCACACTTAGTAAAACGCCAATGTGATTTTTTTCACTCCCATTAAGACAATTTTTCCATATATTTCCCATGACCTAAGAATAAATGCCAAACTTCATGGCAGAGCAGAGAAAACCGCTTTGATTTGGCTTCCGCCTACCTACGACATCTGCCTCTACTCCGTGCTCCGGCGATTTGAACTGGGGAACCTGGCAGCTCTTCACCAGTGCCTTCCTGCTTTAGGCCTCAGTGCTTTCATTCAGGCTGTGTTCTCTAAAGAAAACACCCTCTGTCTATTCTACCTTTTTCTTTCCAGACCACATGTTCAAGAGTTCCTTACTCTAAGTACTGGTATATCCTGTACACATCTTTCTGAAGGCTTTTATTACACATTATTGTAATTAGTTCTTTACCTGTCTATCTTTTCTACTAATTGACAGCTTTTGAAGATGCTGCTCTATGTCTTTCTGATCATTGTGTACTCTGATAAATAATAACTGTTTTATTAGTGTTAAATAGATGGGTTCATTTCTTCTTCCTATGTTGGTATTTTCCAACAAATCACTTTTTCCTATAAAATAATTTTGCTGATTCTGGATTTCCCTGCCAAATAAAACAATACGGAGCAGACCTCTCTGAAGCATCCTGATGACCTTATCCATCCAGCCACGATTCCTGTACTTCCCAGTGTAAACATCTTTTAGGGGTAATAGTAAAGATAATTTTTCTCTTGTGTTCTGCATTGCATTGAGGAGCTCAGTGTGTTTTTATATTCATTTTCACCTGAAGAGAAAAATTGGACACTGTAAATATTGTACCGGAGGCATCACTATAAAGTATAACTGCAAAGGGACTGGCTTCATATTATTTCCATTTGAATACATACATAATTTGACAAGAACACTCCTTTTATTGGTATTGGTAGAAAAACTAACAAGTTTCAAACATTTCTTTTTTAAAAAGTTTCATAAGGGGCTCCTGGCTGGCTCAGTTAGTTAAATATCTGCCTTTGGCTTAGGTCATGATCTCAGGGGCCTGGAATAGAGTCCCGCATCCAGCTCCCTGCTCAGCGAGGAGCCTGCTTCTCCCTCTCCCTCTGCTCCCCGGCTTGTGCTGTCTCTCTCTCCCTCTCTGTCTCTGTCAAATAAATAAAATCTTTTAAAAATTTTTCAGGGGCGCCTGGGTGGCACAGCGGTTAAGCGTCTGCCTTCGGCTCAGGGCATGATCCCGGCGTTATGGGATCGAGCCCCACATCAGGCTCCTCCGCTAGGAGACTGCTTCTTCCTCTCCCACTCCCCCTGCTTGTGTTCCCTCTCTCACTGTCTCTGTCTCTGTCAGATAAATAAATAAAACCTTAAAAAAATTTTTTTTTCAAAAGCATCATTTCTAAAATAATAAATTGCAATTAAAAATGTATCTGGGTAATCTGGCCTATCATAGAAGTGCATTTTTAAGCATCTGACCTCAGAGATAGACAAATCTGATAGCTAAGAGCTCCCGTGCTTTCTAAAGTACTCTCAATTTTAATTAGTCACTCTCCATTTGGTTGTTCTTTCAGGAGTCAGATTGTGTACTCTTACTGCCTACTTTGTAACTTACTGCCTATGCAGAGATATAGGTTAAAGAAATACCAATTAAGTAAGCAGTTCATTTTCCAGTTTAATAAATCAGAATCAAATGATGGTCGCATTATATTAGATATGATCTAACTGTGTTGTTTTGCCAATATAAAGATATGTTTGAATTATAAATGCAAAGTGATTCTCACAAAAACATGTTTGATTTAACAGATAATTTTCCCAAGGGGTTTTCATTTCCAAGGAATTCATGAGAAAGTTTCACTAGATGTAACCATCTGAAGTGTATTTAATAAATTTAAAAGATAATAATCAAAAACCAGTTTTTTAATAAGTATCACAAAGAATGTACATGATTTTATCCATAACAGAGCTAAGAGATTCAACTGAATACCATTTTGGCTTCACTTATTGACTTTTCTCAAAACTCTATTAAGCAAATTATTGACATTCACATTTTATTCAAAAGAAAACTGAAATGAGAAGAGGAATAAAACTTCAGAGTGGATGATTATAACACTGAATTTCAAAACTTGTTGTCTTAAGACCTCTATAATGAATTCTGTATTCCTCGTCTAGGGAGTCAAGTTCAATTTAAAATTGCATATCAAGTCAACAAGCATATGACTTCTCTTGACCAGAGCAATTAAAGACCAAGAGGGTGTTCTTTGTAGAATAACAAAGGCAGAGCCACTTTTCAATGACATCATGTTTTTAGTTAACTTGAATGTTACATTTCACTTAAAATAAATGATTCACAAGAAATTTGTACTGGACTAACTTTGAACTGTATTTCTTTACCATTAATGTTTGAAGGTATGGTTTATGGCTGATAGACCAAAAGAGGCAATAAAAAAAAAAAATCTTGAAATTGCTGTTTGAAAAATCAAATTATTTAAATTCCTACAATGTGCTATGAATTGTCGATGGAGGTTAGTGCCTGTTATAACAAATTGTGATTAGAAATATTTTTCAAAATTTACCAATCATTAAGTATTATAGATCATCATAGATTTATTCTCACTGATTTCTACATGTATTTTATACATTAGGTTAGGAGCTAAGTTGAATATTTAAAATTCGGATAAAGAACTGAAAACCAAAAAGAATCAGATGAAATATAAGAGCAATAGAAGATACACAAATAATGTTAAATCCTAATGAACATACTGTTGTCTTTTTTTAGTTTGGTTATTCCTGTCATGAAATTGGATGAAAAATTCCCATTTTTCTCCAAAGATTTATTGCATCTATAGCTATCTTGTGTTTACTGGGAGCTTAAATTCTGTTAGTTTAACAAAATGGCAAAAAAATATTGATGGTTAAAATATACTGCTGAATTAGCAAAGCTCCACTTAAGCATGAATTCTTTATTTTTGTACTTAAAATGCAACATCATTTTGGAATACAGAAGCTTTTTCCCAAGGCCAGCATGCTTTCCTCCACAACAAATTACACTCCAGGTTCTCGCTATTGATAACATATATTTAGTTACAAGGTGTGCATGCAATAAGCAAAAATTGATTTGTGTGACTTGAGGCATAGTGAATATTTAATAAATTTGGTGTAATGAATATTTATCATCAAGAGAAAGAAATGATTTGAAAATAATAAGATTGATAATATAACATAAATCAAGAAGAAGAATATCAGGTAATATATTGTTTCACTCTATTCAGCAATTGGAAAATCTAAATTTTAGCCATCAAAGTGGGGAGAAAATGGTTTATTGTTTTCTATACAAATAGCCAAATAGATTAAAAACTAAAAGACTCTGTTAAATTTCTCATAAAATATACAGAATATAAAGTATTATTAATATTCTCTATCATTGCTTAGTTTCCTTAGAAATGTGGAAAATCTTGTGCTCAAGAAAGATTCCCTGGCATTTGTTTGCATTGTCAGGGAAAAAAAAAAGAGAGAGAGAGAGAGAGAAAGAGGAAGGGAGGGAGAGACGAAGGAAGGAAGGAATGAAAGAAAGGAGGAAAGAAGAAAGGAAAGAAAGAAAGAAAGAAAGAAAAGAAAAATCTAGGATCCTAAGCAATCAGGTCTTTTTATATATTTTTTTTATATATATGGTTCAGTTATATAGTCTGATTTACAACAACAAAAATGCTGTCAAAGCAGACAAAATCCACAGGTGGATGCTAAAATTACTGGGCAAAGTTTAAGAGAAAAAGAATATTTCCATAGTCTCAAAGTATCTCCCCCAGGGCATTTATTAACTACAAAGGGGAAAATAGTCACTTTCACAGTGCAGAAACACAGCAGACACTAACCAAACCAAATAATCCAAGTTAAAATCACCAGTAATAAAACACAACAACATCATTTACCCTCCAAGGGTACTTAATGCACCAAGAAGGGTATATCACTTCTGGAATATTCTTGCAAAAATGCATAACCTCATCCTAATCATGAGAAAACATCAGACAAATCCAAATTGAAGAATGTTCTACAAAATAGGTGATCAGCACTCTTCAAGTGTCAGTGTCCTTAGTCCCTCTAAGGGTACTAAGGAGACATAACAACTAGATGTGAGGTGGAATCCTGGATTGCATTCTGGGACGGAATAAGGAAAACCTGGTAAAATCTTTTAAAAAAAATATGTAATTTGGTTAATAGTATTGAACCAAGGTTACATTCTTTTGATAATTGTCCTGTGAAAATGTAAAATATTAATGTGAGGGGGCACTAAGTGAAGAGCATACAATAATTCTTTCTAACATCTTTGCAGTTCTTCTATAAGTTTATTATTTCCAAATACATTTTTAAAAATCCAAGTTATTCTTATATTGTTGTTTACCTTATAGTAAAAGCAAAAATTCATACCCATGTCTCCTTAAAATATATTATAATGGGGGGCACCTGGGTGGCACAGCGGTTAAGCGTTTGCCTTCGGCTCAGGGCGTGATCCCGGCATTATGGGATCGAGCCCCACATCAGGCTCTTCCGCTATGAGCCTGTTTCTTCCTCTCCCACTCCCCCTGCTTGTGTTCCCTCTCTCGCTGGCTGTCTCTATCTCTGTAAAATAAATAAATAAAATCTTTAAAAAATATATATATATATTATAATGGGAAAAAATAACATTGAAGGTTTTGAAGAGCACTTGTAAAGTTTTCACTTTTTTTTTTTTTTTAGTAATAAAGAAATGATTACTCAGTTTGCAAATCTGAACAGCTTTTTACATGATCTTGCAGAACACTTATGGAACATGATTGATGTTTTCTCAGCTTGAATCAATCTGTAGAAATCGAGTAGAATGAGAAAACACCTGTAATTATTCTTAAGCTATATAGTCCTGTGTTCTTCTAAAAACTAATGTATTCCTTTGGTAAGTACACTAATTTAGGATAATCTTAAAAATAATCAAATACAGTGAGACAATGCTGACTATAGTTTTATGAAGTTGTTCTTAAACTTTAATTTGTTCAGAACAAAATTAGGGTGTTCTAGTTCACATTATCTTTCTTTTTGAAATATCTCTGAAAATTATGCTAGCTGCAGCCTTTTGGGAGGTGGTTCTAAAATTAAAGTCTGGTTGATTCAGTGTTTTTGAGTAGCTATGGGCAAGACAGTGTACTTTTCTGTGAAATCACTACTTGTGTTTCAGTTTCTCTACCTCTAAACTGAGGTTGCTCTGATAGTTTATATTGATTCTACTCTGGGAAACCATGGTCACGTTTTTGATGAAGGATAGAGGATGAAATTTTTTTAAAAAATCATTGGTACTAGAAATATTTTATTATATGACATCTAATCAGGTGGCAAATGCAATGCAAAATAATTGTCATAGAGCTTGCTATAACTATGTTGTTCAATTTCTCAGATTTAATTAAATGGTTATTTAACAGTTATGCTATATCTCCAAAGGAGGGCAATAATTGGCAATTATGGAAGCATCAAAATATCATGTAGAAAGGTTATTTATTTTTGTTTGTATTTTTCACATTGCTCTTCATGTCTATTATAATGTTTATTTCAGTAATATATATGTTCTCTGAAAGCTTTCAGGGATTTTTTTTCCAGCCTTAAACAACATGAAGTTCAATCTCCCTAACCTTGCAACAAAATTCTAATATCTCATTACTACCTCAGTTAATAAGCAGCTGAGCCCCACTGTGTTCCAGGTCAAATGGCTATCACTGCGGACCAAAGGGAGTAAGACTGGGCCTCTCTTTTAGGAGCTTGCAGCTTAGTTCCATACACCTGTTTCTCGGTATTTCTCTGGGTGAGCCCTGTTTTGTGTCTAGCTGGACACACTGTGTTTCCTGATGGCCGCCACTCCCTCCCTCCCATTTCTCCTGCTTAGATTTCCTTCTTTCCCGTCCTTTGCACCCCATAAGATCAATCACCCTGAGGTGCTGCGTCCCCTGACCAGCACAGTCCTCTGCAATGTCTTAATTTCTACGCTGAAGAGCTCAGCTCACACTTCCTGTATGAGATAGTACATCTAGGCTTCAGTATGTCATTTTCCCAAAAAGAGTGTCAGCAATTCCAGCATGGGAACCACCTTTTTCTTTCCTATCTTTGCCTCTCTAGCAACAACTGTGGGAACCCATACGGAACCAATTTTATTTTAATTTGTGTACCAGAGCATCAGTATATGAGTCATTTCCCCCCAAACCTGAATGTTTTATTTGACTTTTCTTCCATTTCCCTCCTCCTTCCTTTCTCACACCCCACAAGAAAGCTCTCTATTATGAAATTGCCTCCCGAAATCCTTTCCCATATTGATATAGTTCTAGAGCATGAAGCCAATGATAGGCTTGTTTTGGACGAGGGGGATGATCAATCCCTATGCTCTCAAGGCTTGTTTGCTTTCCAGCCTTCTTCACATCAGTATGCCCAAGAAAATGATGATACTTGAATGACACACTGAAGTAAATAGGAAGCCACATGCCCCTGGCTTACCCAGCTGCTCCAGGACAAGGGTTTTGATACCATAGCACAACTGTCCAGTTGTCAGTACAACCCAGTTCA
This sequence comes from Ailuropoda melanoleuca, assembly GCF_002007445.2. Taxonomy (NCBI): domain Eukaryota; kingdom Metazoa; phylum Chordata; class Mammalia; order Carnivora; family Ursidae; genus Ailuropoda; species Ailuropoda melanoleuca. The sequence continues at coordinate 76,170,171 of NC_048221.1, read as the reverse complement.
TTGCACTAATTATTGTACAAGGTGATTATAGGGCAGCATTTCTTCTCACATTCTATAAGTGATGTATTTCCTTTTCCTTGATGAATGATTTCGTAATTACTCCTTTTACATGAATTTCTGGAGACATTAGTGTAAGATTTGAAGATATTCTGCAGTAGTGGTTAAATAAGTTTGTACACTGTAAATAAGCAAATAAAAATTGTCCACACGTTGACTCTGTCAACTATTTGAGCCATTCACTTTGGCTCAGACAAAATAAATGGTTAAGCAGGGGCTGCTTGAGACATCACTGCTCTTTCTCTATTTCATTGTCACACATAGCTTATCGTCATGAATGCTTCATGAAAACACTGACAAGGTACTAAATTGCCAAATCAAATATGGTCCTGGATAGAAATAAACAGAGACCTCTGTTGAAAGAGAGGAGGGAAATTGAGATGTGAGACACTGTGTTGACTACTAGGAATGACATATGTCCAAAATTCTTTGCCGTTCCCATTTTTTTCTAAAGGCATCTTATTACTTAAGGATATACTGCCATTAGATAAGTAACGTATAAAATTCTTACTTGTTTCAAGGCATTTTTTTTTAGATCAGAGACAATATCATATGTAAATGTTTTCTTAAAATTATCAGGTATATTATGATAAAAATGACAGTAAACTTTGTGGATGGGACATAACAAACTTCAGAATATGGTTTCAGAATTATGGAAACTTAACATCGTGGAATAGATAGGATATACAGAGATGCAGTAATACCTAGGTATATAAAGCTAATTTGGGATGATACTAGGGCCGTATAAGTGGTAAAGGTAAAAAGGGGTACAATGTTTTAAAGGAGGAAAATATCATTTGTTACCAGAGATAACAGGGAAGGTTTCTCAGAGAAATTAAAATTAGAGCTGAGCATTGCAAGATGAATATGGGGGGAATTCAGAGCTCAGATTAGATGTGACAGTCCCCCAGTGTACTTCTTTTACTCCAGTTATATGACATTCCATCCTCATTCTTAAAAATTAGCAAGATAGCCAGCCCTAAGAGTCAGTACTCACATAATGCAGCTTCGCAACAATTGAAAAACTGAAAGAAACTAAAAATATCTTTCTCATTCTATGAACATGTATAACTAATATTATGTCCTTCTAATAATTTGAAGACCTTTATTCACCCAGTGCTTTTTGTAACACTTTACTACATGATAATAGAAGAAACCCTCTCTTATTTTACTTCTCTGAAGATAACAATTATAAAATTGTCCCTGATGAATAGGAAACCATGCTGATAACTTGCAATTAAGATGCATCATCAGAAAAAGAAAAGTGCTGTTTACTTGACAGAGTTAAATTTCCAAAAGGGAAAGAACTTGATTTAATTCTTTCTGGATTTTCTGTATTTCACATTTATAGGTTTGTGGGGGTTTTTTTGGGGGGGGGTTCTTTTTTTGTTTTAGAACAAAAGCACCAGTTCATAAATGATTAACACATTCTAATAGCTTTTGAAGAATGAAGAAATATTGCGTAAAAGAGCAAGTCATTAAACAAATAACAAATTGTTTTTCCTTAGCTATTTAAAAGCAAAATGATTTCATTTCACACTAGTTATACAACCTTCTCTTTCATATACCTTCACCATGGCACCCACATGTTTTTTTTTTCTTTTTTTACCCACATGTTCTTTAAACCTAGAATCTATAAGTTTGTTAAACTGTCTTTTGAAAAAAAAATAATTATCTTATTCTCTTGAACTTGGATACTGTTTACCTTGTTTGACCTGGGGTGCTAGGTCAGTAGTTCTAAAATATTGCAACAACTATTACCATTAATACTAAAAGCAGTTCTGACGTTTCTTTTAGTTACATGATCTATTCTGATTTACAAAGCCTTTTTTCTTTTATCTATGGTCTGCTACTTCTTATTTCCATCATTTATGATCTTTAATTATATATATATATATTATATATAATATATATATTATATATGTATATATATATTTGGGAGATTAATAATGTGCTTCATCTTTTTGTCTTTCCGAATATGTGGCCTTAGCCCTAATTGGCTTAATGGACCTATTTTCCTGATTGGAAACTAAGATTTGTTCAGAAGTAATGCAGAGAGAGAGAGAGAGAGGGAGAAAGAAGTATCAGTTTCTGACATGTAAAAGAGAATTCCAGAGTAAGATATCAGTCTGATACAATCATTTATTGCTATGAAGTAGATAAGGTATATATTATCATGATCATACCAAGTGTTGGCAGGTTATGGAAGAATTGGAACTCTTTTACACTGCTGATGGGAGTATAAAATGATACAGCCACCTTGGAAAACAGTTTGGCAGATCCTGAGAAAGTTAAACATACCCCTACCATATAAATCTAGACATTCCATTCCCCAGTATTTGTTCAAAAGAAATGAAAGCTTACTTTACTACAATGTCTTGTAGCAAACATTTGAATGTTCATAGCCACTTTAATTATAACAGACAAAAACTAGAAATAGCCAAAATGGCCATCAACAAGTGGCTGGATAAACAAATAGTTGTATATCCATGCAATGGAATACTACTGAGCAATAGAAACAAATTAACTTTTGATACACATAATAACATGGGTGGTTCTCAAAATAATTATTCCAAGTGACTGTATCAGTCAGGATCCTCCAGAGAAAGAGAACCAATAGGGTATATAGATATAAATAGAGTTATATAAGAGGAAATTTGTTATAGGAATTGGTTCATGCAATTATGGAGGCTGAAATATACCACTCTCTGATATCTGCAAGTTGGGGAACCAGGAAAGCTGCAGTAAAATTTGGTCTGAGTCTAAAGCCGGAGAACCAGGAGCTCCAATATCTGAGGGCAGGAGAAGAGGGATATCCCAGCCCAAGCAGAGAGAGAAATAATTCTTCCTTCCTCTGCCTTTTTGTTCTTTTGGAGCCATCGAAGGATAATGCCTACCTGCACTGGTGAGGGTCCATCTTCGTTACTCTGTTTACTGATTCAAATGCTAATCTCTTCTGGAAACATACACACACACACACACACACCCAGAAATAATATTTTACCAGCTATCTAGGCATCCCCTAACCCGGTGAAGCTGACACATAAAATTAACCATCACAGTGACAGAAGCCAGACAAAAAAGAGTATGTATTGTATTGTCTCAATTACATTAATCCTAGAAAATGCAAACTAATATATAGTGACAGAAAGCAGGTCAATGGTTGCCTAGTGCTGGAGGATGGGAAGAAGAGGTTACGAGGAAGCGCAGGAAAACTTGTGGGGTGATGAATATCTTCTCTATCCTAACTATAGTACAGCCTCATGGGTGTATACATGTCAGAACTTTTGAGATTATACATTTTAAATATGTTCAGTTCAATGCATGTCAATTATATGCCAAGAAGCTGTCTTTAAAAAGAGGAGAGGCATTCAGTTAATTACTGGGAGAATTGCAAACAGGACCCAGGTCTCTGCCCTTTTGCACTACTAGGGCACGCTGTGAGGTCCTAAGTTTAATTCACATGATCCAGCCAAATATGGATTTAGAATTGATTCAATTCTCAAATATTATTAGAAAAGAAGGCCCACGTTGATTATACAGACCTCCCAAAATATAGCAAAATCAATCCCCTTTCCTACATACTGGGTTATTATAGATTGTGACCTTACAAATATGGAACCTCAAAATCTTTTGCAGAATTAGGTGAAGAAAGCACAGAATCTGTGTTTCTAACTTTTTGTTTCATTAATTTATTCTAGCCTATTTCATCAGTTGAGAAGATTGCCAACAGGTTAGTTATTTGATTTGACAGAGAAACTAGGAAGGAGATCTTGAAAAATGGTTCCCTCGGTAGTAAAATGTAGACACTTGAGATACAGCTGCACTAAATAAATTAATTCTAATTGGGATTTATCAGCTAGAAGTTTGAGGATCAATAACAAGTAGAAATTCTTTCCGGTGGCCTTCATATCTATCAAACAGAGTATCTCAAGGTAGGAGAAGGCCCCCTCCTTATATCCCAAATGTGTTTTAAAGTCTATTTTATTAACTAGCAGGAAAACAGTATATCTACTGAATCTAGCACATGAAATTAGCATAATAATTAAAGTCTGACCGTAGTGTAGGTCACAAAAATTGTTTAATCTCTTAATTCATCTGTGCATACTGAGAAAGAAAGTGGTCTATGGAGATGCTAGGAAGCTGGGATCTATCAAAGCAACCATGTTATGTTAAAAGAACACTGTTAATTATGCTTTTCAGTTTATCATTTTTTTGATGCTGTAAAGGTTAACATGATTTTTTTTTTCTCTCTTCAAAAAGCTGACATGTGAAAGAGCCAAAAATTACACAAAAATTTCTATATGAAAGATAAATACCTCTTTGCTTTTTATTAAGAATTTTTGTTCTGCTCAAAAGGTGATAGCATGAGACTAATTTTCTTGCAAAACAGGACTAAAATGTATCTTACAGCTTCATTTTCTCTTTAGGAACACCAATCCCGTTTCCCATCATGTGAACCTCAAACCTTTAGCTCAGCTTCAGTGTGAATATTGAAGTATGTGATTTGATTTCTAGACTCAAACAGTTTCTGGTTGAGATGAGATGGCTAGCTTCTCTCTGCCCAGACAGTGGAGAACATTGCACAAAACAAAATTAACTATAGATGCTTTCCTGTTAAATCTTCCAAAAGAATCAAGTGCTTTGCATCTGATTCCACATGGTAATTCTGGGATTCAAACTGTAGAAGGTCATTTTTACCACCAATGCAGAAAACAAATAGAAAAGCCCATGCCTGTCCATCTATCCCTTTCACACACCTTACTATATAATCTCTTAAACTTTGAATTGTCATAAGTTTCTAAGCTAGAGAGTTAGGATAAACATTTTCTTGTGCATGTCTTATGCAAGTTTCTCTGAAGAGGGAAGCATGCCATTCTTTAATCTGTATTGTAATCATTTTCTTTTTTAAGAGAGAGGAGAAGAGACAAGTATTCTTATTAGAAAATGGAAAATACAAATGGTATTTCCATTGAATTTCAAGATTCCTTTAGCATTTAAAATTTATTTAAGTAATTGCTTCATGTAACTGTGTTTTTGTCATCTCTGTGTCATAATAGTTTGCAAATTCCAAGAGGGTGTGTTTCTTCATCATTGTGTTCCTAGCCTCTCAGCACAATGCCTGAATCATAATAGGAGATCCTTAAATACATCTTCATTAAAGAGTGAATTACTGAAATTAATGAACAAAATACATTTTTACTATTTAAATAAATAGTGTTTTTCCCAGAGATCTTTGCGATTGAGACTTTTGTTACATAGATTCAGAAAGCAGGATTTTAGCTGTTGGGAGACAGGCCCTAGATATTTCCAGAAACCAAAATAAGAAAAATTAAAATAATACAAATATTCTTAAATCTTTAAACTCGGAATTGTGTTTTGGAATACAGAAAACTCTAGTACAAGAATGAAATAGACAAGAGAGCGCATATTGTTATAGGTATCCATCCCCCATCCCATCTGGCAACTGTCCATTTGTTCTCTGTTTTTATAGGTCTGATTCTGTTTTTTGCTGTTTATGCATTTGTGGGTTTTCGGTTTTTTTGTTTTTTTTTTAGAATCCACATCTGAGTGAAATTGTATGGTATTTTTCTTTATCTGTCTGACTTATTTCACTTAGCATAATAGCTTCTAGGTCCATCCACGCTGTTGTAAATAGCAAGATCTCATCCTTTTTTTATGGCTAAGTAATATTCTGGTGTGTGTGTGAGTGTGCACGCGCACACTTGCCATATCTTTTTTTACCCGTTCTATCGATGGACACTGGGGCTGCTTCCATATCTTGAGTATTGTGAATAATGCAGCAATAAGTATAGGGGTGCATATATCTTCTTGAATTAGTGTTTTTGTTTTCTTTGGGTAAATACGTAGTAGTGGAATTAACAGATTATATGATATTTCTATTTTTAATTTTTTTAAAGATTTTATTTATTTATTTGAGAGAGAGAGTGTGTATGAGCAGGGGGGAGGAGCAGGAGAGAAGCAGGCTCCTGGCTGAGTAAGGAGCCCGAAACTGGGCTCGATCCCAAGACCCTGGGATCATAACCTGAGCCGAAGGCAGACGCTTAACTGACTGAGCCACCCAGGCGCCCCTCCATTTTTAAATTTTTAAAGAACCTCCATAGTATGTTTTTTCAGTGTTCTCTCATTTTTTGGTTTAACATGACTTGACTGTTAATGTTAAATTCTGTCACCCTGCACTTTAAAAGCCCCATTGGGTCAGGGTTGGAATAGGCAGTTTCTCACCAAAGATCATGGATAAGAAGTCACTACACTAAAAACAGTTAAAGAAAAAGCCAGTGTCTAGGAAGCAGAAAGGAAAGCCCAACAATTCATTTACCTGAAAACAAACAAACAACAAAACCAGAAATTCTCCCAAAACCCAGAAATCTAAAAGACAGAGAGATGTCAGAATAAGCAGCAGAGTTGGAAAAGAGTAAGAGATTGGAAAAAAAATATTTCTTTTGGAAACAGGAAAAAAATACGGTTAGTGTGAGGTTGGTGTTTCATTGAGCAAAAATACAGGATGAACAGTTTAAGTCAAAAGAGCGTATTAGGAAGACCAACCATTAGAAATACTGTGAAACAGCTTAAGGTGTCTTGGATATGTCTTCTCCTGGCCTCCATCACCTGTATCTTAGTTTATTATCCCTGAGCATCATTTCTCAAGGAGTGGTTTATGGACCGGAATGATCTGTCACAACAAACACCGGGGTGATTGTTTAAAAATGAGGCTTCCCAGATGCCAATCCACATCTACCGAGTGAGAATGACCATAGAGAGGTCTAAGAATCGTTGATTTTATAGTCTCTGGAAGATTTGTATCCTCTCTAAAGTTGGGAAGTCCCATATCAAAACCTTCCATGCTAGTGGCCTCATCTTGCTCCCTATTACCTAAAATTAGGTTGGATTCTTACTCTCCTAGATAGACATTACCTTGTTTGAAATTTTCATTGCTTCAAAAACTGAAGGATCAAAATTTGCAATTCAACACCGTAAGGCATTCTGATGTATTAATTTGTGAAGTAATAGGCTTATTTTGTAGTAGTTGTCTATGGGCAATCCTTTCTTTCTCTTGATACTCTAACCATTCATACTCCTCTTGGCTAGAATTTGAAGATGGGAAAATGGAGGATTGGGTAACTAATAGGGATGTTTGTAACAAGATGATCATTCCTGTGTGTCTCAAAACACACTGTGTAGGTGGCCACTAACTCTGCCTGTGCAAAAATCTAACTGAAGAAAGCAGGGTAGGTGTAATGTTCAATATACTGAAGGCAAAATGAACCAGCTGCTTTTCCTTGCAGATGATATACTTTTCTAACTCATGCAAACTTTGGTAAGGACATTCTGTTTAGTTTGTAGCATTTCAGTGTCTGTTGGAAAAAATTGAAATAGACTTTATACACAGCACCCTCAGACTCTTGGAAAATATATGCCATGTACATTATAATATTAATACTGTCACAGAATCTGTAGGGAGTGAAAGCCTTACAGAATAATACAAATAACAATTAGGAGGAATTGCAGTGATGGACAGAACAAACAATTCCTTTCCCAGGGTCTGCAAGTTTAAGAAGGCTTCAGGAAACACTTCATGAATATAATAACAGGCCTGCCCTGGAGAGAGGCAGCTGCTACAGTATTTGCATGTCAGGCTTTTTGGTTTTTAATTGATATAAAAGTGCCTGGGAGAGTCTTCAGATGATGCATCAGAAAGTCGGATGATGCCACTTTGGGTTCTAAATAGCCATGAAAAGATAAAATTATTTCAGAAGGTAGGGGAAAACCCTGCTCTGTATAATTTCATCACTTTATGAAGGCATTCTGGTGCTGTCACTCATGTTACTGTTCCATAGAATGATCCTAATGTAGCAAAAAGAAGACCACACCAGCCTCTGGGGCTATGCGTCTAAACAGCCCATGGGTAATTACTGGGAACCCTTAAGGCACAGGCAAGGAAAAGTAGAGGCTATTAAGAATAAACTATAGTTGAGCAATGTGATAGAGCAAAGCTCTATTTTCAGTTGCTGAATAGAATGAGACTAGTTTCTCAAAAAGGAAAGAGAAATTTATGTGCCTAATTTGTTTTTAGAGTCAGGCAGTCCGGGCTAAACTGGAACTGGGATGAGGAAACAATCGGGACAAAAATACAAATAAGAAATAGGATGAAAAACATATCTCATTGTCAGTTCTTCTGTGAACCTTTTATTGAACCTCCTCTTCCCTGATGGGTTAGGAAATTTGTCTTTGTTATCAAAAAGTCCTGAGATGCCTCTATTCTGGATTTGTCACTATTTGCTGTGGGAACCTAAACCAGTCACCTGATGTCCGTAAATCTCAATATCTTCATCTGCAAAATGTAGATAATAAAAGTATTAGCATGGATACTGGAAAGAATGAGCACTAAAACCTTGATAATTACACTCATAATAATGATTTCATACTACGTAAAGAAACTTGCAGTGTTAATTTAAGACAAACGTGTGCACACACACACAATGACTTTGAATTTTCTGAGGTCAGAAACTTTTTTTACCAGTTTTATTGAGGTATATTGACAAAATTTTATATACTTAAGGTGTACAGTGTGTTGATTTCTTGTAGTATACATTGTGAAGTGATTACCACAATAAAGTTAACTAACACATCCATCACCTCACATAGTTAACTCGGTGTGGAGGGGTGTGTGTGTGTGAGAGAGAGAGAGAGATAAGAATACTCACCATCTACTCTCTTAACAAATTTCAAGGATGCAATACAGTATTATTTACTGTAGCAACCATGCTGTACTTAAGATCCCTGGCACTTATTTATTTTATATCTTTACCCCTCTATATCCAACTCTCAGACTAGTGCCTAGCACATAATTGAGACACCATACACTTTTGTTGGCTGTATTAATGGACTCCGTGAAGTTCTGGGAGTTCCTGTTCCAGTATCTTGTAGGACCCTCATTGCAAATCATAAGCAGCCAACCAGATTCATGGTTATCTGCTGGCTTCCTGGGGAACCCAATTATCAGACATTCACAGTGATGTAAACCGGTGGCCAAGGGTCCTGATCATATGGCCAAGTCTCTCACCTCTTCTAACTGCATGTTATACTTTACCCTTGCAGGACATCTCTTCTCCTTTTCAGATGGGTTTTAATGTTTCAGCTGGGAGAACCGCCCCTCTTAAAAACCCAGACAAGTTAGTGGTATTAGGATATGACTTAGTTGTGGCACTGACTTACAAAGATATGAACAAGCCATTTCACCTCAGTCATTCTCAATATTCTTATACAATGTGGAGTAGGAGAAGTGTTTGATATTCCTTCTAGTTCTAATGTCTGAGCAAAGGAAAGCAACATGAGAAGTTGTTAAGAGGCCAGAATTTGCAGAGAGAGACTTCAAGGCTTTGATCCTAACTTTGCAACTTACTAGCTGTTATTTCAGCAGCAGACATGGTCTTTCTTTTTAATGCCTCTGTTTCCTCATCTATTAATTAGGGATAACAATACCTACAAGAAAGAATACTGTGATAGTTAAAGGATATAAGATGAGCAAATAGCTTAGTTTGTTGCCTAGTTCTCCTAGGCTCTTGTGACTTTCCACCTCTCCAAGGGGGTAAGGGCAGGAGTGAGGAGGCATTCATCCAGTTGATATATTTGTTGATCACTCCTGTATACCAGGCACTGTTCTAGGTGCTGGGATAAATCACAAAACAAAGCAGACAAAAAGTCTAGTCCTGGTGGAGCAATTTTAATGATAATTCTGTTCCTTAATAAAGTACAACTATACTTCATAGATTCTATTGTGTCTTTAAAACCTCAAATCTAATTAAAATTGAAACTTAATTCAGGGTGAAATCAAAGCAAACTCAAGTGTAAGTGATGGTTATAATTTATTGTAAGATATTCATCAAGGCATTGACTAACTTTCAGACAGGGAAGTCCTACTGAAGGTTTTTTTAAGGTTGTGGATTCAGAAAGAAAAGAGAGAGAGGGAGAGTGAGCACCATAATTCATACTGATTAAACAACAAACCAGTAATTTTTCTTTAGAAACATTTAAATGACATATAGTTCCTAATATGGAAAAATATATTCTCAGATAAGTTTGGCATTTATAGAGGTATCTTTGGTTCTTAAATTTGAAATGATTTATGTATCTTAAAATTATAATATTCTTTATATTTTATGTCACAAAATGATTTTAAATAGATATATTGCATTTATCAAGCTAACCCCCAGACTATATATCAGTATGCTACGTATTCCAAAACAACTGATTTTAAGCTTCTTGGATCAAATATAGCTTACTTTTTTCTTGAAGGACATATATTATCATCTACATCCAATTAAAATGGATCAGGTAGTAGAGCTATCCAATAAACTTGCTTTCTGTGCAGGAGAAACTATACATGTTAAGCATCATGAAGCTCTTTGTAATGGCTAAATATTGTAAGACATGTCCAAGAAAGTGAAAAATAGTTTACTACATCAGAACGTGTGCATTGGCAACAGCACAATGGCTTATATATCCATTTACAGTTCCGTGGAACCTTGAAGCGGTGTGTAATTGATGTATTTAGCATTTACCCTTCTTGATGGAACCAGGGGACCATAGCTCATGTCATCCCTTATATGTGTGACATCTGACTGGTGAGAGAAATGGAGGCCCGGGAAAGGGCCAAGAGTGCTGATGCTGAGTGGTAGAAAGGGACAAGCAGATGCTTCTTACTACCACCATTGCTAATAATCCACCTGAGGCTATCTTTTGAGTGTATGGTTCATTCTTCAGTTACCTGTTACGTGTGCAGTGTGATAAGTGCTATGCTGTATGTATTCTGGGTGGTATGAAATTATACAGCCTGTTCTCAGGAAGCTTATACAATTCTCAAAAGGAGGAAGAAAGCTTTTCAAAAGTGGACATCATATGCATAGTTAGGGGATAAAAGGAAGCACTTTTATCCGTGTGACCAAAGGGGAGCTGCTGTTAAGTCTGGACCTAGAATCTGGCAAATTCCACTGAAATCACTGAGGATGGCACAAAGGGAACAGCAGCAAAGGCTCAGAAACAGGAAGGTAATGAGACTGAAGAGAGAGTGAGGGATGGAACGGGAGGGAACTTCCAAAGAACCGGTGTTCGTGAATGATGCTGGCGGAGTGATCGCCGAGCGATGGAAGTAGAGTTCGGAAGTGATATATTTCCAGAAGACACTTGTAGTAAGAATAATTTAGATCATTCTTCCCATTACATAAATGTACCCTCCAAAAAAACCAAAAACACAAAAACAGCATATGCAGTTCCAGTAAGTTAAGAACTTTGGGTTTATACTTAAAAGATCCGTGTTTGTGTCTTGGTTTCAGGATTGTCAGTTATGTCCCTTGGGACAGGTCATTCAGCCTTCTGAAGCGAAGAAACCCCCGCCTGCTCTTACCTCAACTAGGGTTGTTTTGAGTTTGAATCAAATGAATTTGTACCTCAAGTAAGGTGTGAATGCTTTCTGGACCCTGAGATGGACACTGCAACTGAAGGGTTTATATTATAGGATGAAATTAAGTAAAACAATGATTCAGGCGGACCACTTGCACATTGAACCAAAACAAAGGCAACACACAACAGAAATGAAAGAAAGGCTAAGACTTGCTGAAAGCATAACAATGAAATAGTCATTCTTGTAGCTTTATTCAGAGGCTAAATGCATAGACTGAAAGCCTCTCTTGAGGTGGAGAAGGAGACTCATGTCTACTTGTTAATTTACTGTCATCTGAGATGTGGCTGCAGTTCATTGTGACTGTATAGAAGAGGAAATCCAATAACACGGTTTACTAGTCCTGGTTCTGCCACTTAGGGCCTCAATAAACCCTACAGCCTTTCTTTCTCTCCCAATTGGGGATAATAATAGCTCGGAGCTGTTGTAAGGGTCAACAGATTATCCTTGTGATTTAAAGGAAGATGAGAATTTCAAGTGTAAAAGAGTTAAAAAGACATTCAATTTCCTTGTTCTTTTTGAGGGCAGAATGCAGAACGCTTATCTCGTGTCTATCCTTCAGCTCCGACAGAGTCCTGGTCAGTAGGAAGCAGAGTCACCCACCACTTCCCAGGGAGAAGGAAGGGGCTTTACAACTTCACGTTCTGACCTATCACAAGGAGCAACAATAATCATTTAAGAACTGCCTATCATGAATGTGGCATCGGTATAGGCCCTGGAGAGGCTACTGAAAAAACAAAAAGTGAAGATCCCTGTCCTGTGGCCATTTAACATTCCATTATGGGAGATGGACAACACATGTTAAGCATAAATAATTATGTACTATATTAGAAGGTATAGAAGTTCAATGGAGACAAATGGGGCAAGGCTAGGGGAGGAAGGGCAAGGGTGGGTGATATTGGAACGAAGACTTGAAGTAGGTCAGAGAGCAAGCAATGCAGATATCTGGAATAATGTATCAGGCAGAGGAAAGAGCCAGTGAAAGGCAGTGATCCAAGAACTGTCTGGCTTGTTAATGTATCCGCGGGTGGTGGTTGTGCCTGGAGCACAGTGTGGGGCCTGGGGTGGTAGGAAGATGAGCTCACGGATGTAAGAGTAGGGACAGATCATGTAAGGATTTTGACTTTTTTTCAGAGATGGGAAACTACGAGATGCTTAGTTGTTTTTTGTCTCTGAAGAGTTTTTAATGAGATAGGAAAGTGTCTATGTCATGTTTCGTGGCTAAAGCACGAAACAAAACTAACAGAAAATATTAATCATGTTTGTTTCTGGATGGTTCTTGGTGATGTCTCTTCCATTTAATTTCTTTCTTTCCAAAGCATTAAAAAAAAGAAAAAATCCTCTAGGATTGCCTTTTTTTCCCCTTAAACCAATGAACAAGTGAATTCATTTTAATCACTGACATCTCATAATAGAGATCTTATCTCAAGTGTGAATGAGGTAATGTTCTTGGTGAGAGGTGTTTTTTGTTTGTTTGTTTGGTTTTGGCTGTTACTTTATTCATTCTTGAGCTTGAGTGTAATGGTGAGGACGTGGGAGCTGTGGTGTAAATTGTCCTTCAAATAATTAATGGTGATAATTAATATTACACAGACAGAACTTTTCGTCTTGTCAGTTATGAATAACCAAGAGAAGCAGAATAGGCTACCGAATACATTTGACTATGCATTTGTGAACAAAATTAGTATTTACTTAGGTGATAAATTAATTTCACTTTCCACTTACTAACTTCAGTTCACGTTTTAATGGAGTGAAAACTATTTACAATGGAGAAAATTGGTACTTCTAGAACTTTATAAACTCCTGTTTCTCTAAATATTCACTCACTTATCTTGCCTTTTACCTTGTGACTGTCAGATCATTTTCATGACTTCTGGCTGCAACTATGCTGGTACAAATTGAAGTGCTTTGTAGAATATAGATGTTACTCTTTTTATTGACACCTCTTCTGCTTGTAACTCAGAAAGGCTACTTATTTTCTCATGAGTGGAATCGGAGCCAAAGAATGACATGATTCAACTTTAAGATTTAAAAGCATCATTCTGATTTCTTGTGTTGGCAGGGACTTGCTGGGGGAGGGGGCGGAGAGGCACGGGAGACTCAGGGATACCAGTTTGGGAGGTATTTCAGGAATCCAAGAGAGATGCTGGTGACACACATGAGGGTGGCAACAGTGGAAACGATGAAAAATGATTAGATTCTGGATATATTTTGATGGTAGAGCAGATTTGCAGTGGTTTTACCTAAGCTTTCTGAAGCTTAGAGGTCAGTACCTTCCCAATTTTTTCGTATTGGTAATTAGATTGAAAAGTGTTTTAGTTAATTTCACTACATTTATATGTCAGTTTACCCTCAAACGATCAATGGTCTAAGAATTCCTTGTCTTCTTCCTCCTTCCTTATCTCCTCCTCTTGAGTATATTTTCCTTGCATAAACATTGATACCAAAATAAGTGTCAATTTATAAATTTATACTACTACAAAGTTACAATTATATATATCAGCTATAGTTTTGTGGTGGGTAGGTAAATATGATGGCCTAGCTTTCAAAGTCCCAAAAGTCCTAGTTCTTGTCTGTCCCCTTTCTTTCCCCTGCCCTCCTAAAACAGAAACAAGTCTTCCCCATTCACAGGTATTTTTTCCCAACAAGATGCCAAAATGTAGCTCTCAGACTAAGTCATACCAATGTAGCTTTTTAGCTGTTAGCAAGTATTTTTCATTTCAGTTTGTCATTTTACATCCAAACAAGCACTGCGTCCTTATCAAGGTGGACCGGCTCAGATTTTATTTATCAGAATTTCTCTAAACACATCCTCATTGGAAAGCATATCCTTTCATGCCTAAGATATAGGTTAGAAAAATCTGGGTTGCAAAAGCAAGGGCTTTTCAATATGGAAAGAGGTGTTTGAAGAATAAATAAAAAGGCATCCAATGAAGTCCTTTTTATTTCTTTATTAAAGCGTGAAAGAAAAAGTAGTGTTTTTTTTTTATTGTTGTTAAAAGGGAAAAGAGAAAAAAAAAAACAGAAGAAAAAGTAAAGAGGGAAAAGAGAACTATATCTTGCCCCAGTGCTTTCTACTTTCCAGAAGAAAAATACAGATAACCAGATCAGTCCATTTTACTATTTAGTCATACTTTATTGCTTCTTTTAAATTGGCCCAAACACCACACATCAAACAATCCCGGTTTTCCAAACTTTCTATTTTACATCAAAATCTGACATGTTTCCCCAGCTTGCAAAGGACTTAAATTAATTTGACCTTTCCTGCTCTTTTGTTCCTTGCTTTGTTCTCCTGTCTCCCCATGTTCACTTGGTTGCACACTGTGAAATGGACAATAATTTTTGTTTAAGCATCATTTGAACTTTTGTATGGAGTCATCCTATTGCGTACTGATGAGATAGGAAGATGAAAAAGCCAGAAGGGAAGAAAGGGAGGAGGAGATAGTGTGGTTCTACTTGTGTGCCTCAGCTGCAGCCATTATGTCACAAAAGAAAAAGAAGAACACGAAATAAAAGAGGCAGGTGGAGAAGATAGTGATGACAGCTGTGTTCTAAATTCAAAGTGTTTCCAGCCAAGTGAATACTACACTATCCATGACGCAGTAAGAGAACAGGGACGTCTGATCACGTGGACAGCATATTAACTTAAAGTCCAAATGATTGTACTATAATGATATTTTAAGTAATTATATGTAGATCTAGGTATACCTGAAATTTTCTGTATCATTGATGTATAAATTTAAAATTCAGCTTACCTGCCTCTTTCCCAGATAGAAATGTGACCTCAGCAACTTCAGGAAGATAGATTGAGAATGAGTCATAAGCTGCAGGCATTTAGATATGGAAGTTAATTATATATTTGTGGGATAACAAACACATCAAAGAACAGTAATAAGAAGAGGAATTAAAAAAATAAAAAGAACACTGAGACACAAATGAGAGATGGTCAACATTATAAGCCATTAGGGAAATGCAAATTAAAACCACAGTGAGATATACCCACTGAGATGTCTGTAATCAAAAAGACAGGTAATAACAAGAATTGGTAAAGATAAGGAGAAATTGGAACCCTCATACATTGCTGGTCGTAATGTAAAACTTTGGAAAACTTTTTGGCAGTTTCTTAGAATGTTAAACATAGATTTAACATATGACTCAATAGTTGCACTTCTAGGAATCTCCCCCAAGAGAAATGAAAATATGTCCACACAAAAACTTGTGCATAGGTGTTCATAGCATAGCAGCATTATTCGTAATAGCAAGAAGTAGAAACAACACAAGTATCTGTTGGTGGGTGGGTGGTTAAGCAAAACATAATATATCCATTCTGTGGAATACTGTTGTATCCCATATACTACATGGTGCCACATGGGTGAGCCTTACGAACATTATGCTAACTGAAAGAAGTCAGACACAAAAGCCCACAGATTATACGATTCCATATAACTGTCAAGAAAAGACAAATCCCCAGTGACAAAGATCAGTGGTTGCCTGGGTCTGCCTGAGGATGGGAACAGGGAATGACTGTACATGGGCACAAGATCTCTTTCTGGAGCAATGGGAATGTAAAATTAGATGCGGTGATGGTTTGCACAGTACTGTAAATTTACCAAAGCTTATTGAATTGTACACTTAAAAAGAATGAATTTATGATGCATGAACTATACCTCCAAAAAAAAATATATGAGACCTTTTTTTTTTTTTTTAAAGATACAAATAAGTCAAAACCATGAATATAGAAGCCTGGAGGTCAAAGAGGGCAACGTTTCAAGGAAGGGTAGGAATGATGAATGGTGTCAGTTGCAGAAGAGACGTGTGAAATAAGATAGAAATGTAATGAGACATCAACGTTGCCTCTCTGACTTTTACCAGGGAAGCCATTGTGTGGACAGTCCAGCCTGCAAGTTTCTGCAGGAAAACCTTCCATTACTCAGAATGCGTTATCTTTCCTACCACGGAGTAGCTCATAAAGACCCTACAAGAACACATTCATTTAATAGCGTTCATTATGCATAGAACGTTAGGGTTTGTTGTTGTTGTTGTTGTGTTTTCAGTGCAACTCTGAGTAGACTATTATTATGCAGTGCTTATTTTAACAGGAGTTGATTAGGACCAGAAAACTGTCCTTGTTTATTATAGTTCCAAAGCCCCAGTACAAATTGTTCTAATCCTATCATTATGAGTGATGGAAAAAAGAAGGGGTGGGGTTGGGGATGGCAGGGGAATGAAAGAGAACATGTTTTGTCAGCAAGTTCACATTTTGACTTTATAGAGATAGTTTTCCTTTAGAAAAGCTCCTCAGGATAAAGTCAACTTTTATTTTTCAACATGGTCAGAGGGCATTTTACACAGGAGAGAATTACAATATGCATGCATAACACATAGATCACTTACTTCGAATGAATCGAAAATAAAATAGCCCAATAATAAAACTACTGAAAATTACTTATTTTTACCATGATCTAATTCTAATTCCCAGGACTTTACAATGTTTTGGGTGATTATTATGGGTATCAATTAGTTTCTTGCCGGTTATTGAAAGAAGCCGCGGTTAAAGAGCTATTTAGAGTGCCTGGTAATAAAGGTTACTGCAACCTAATTCATTAGATATCAGGAACCATAGAAAAATGGGTCCCTATTGAATAGTTTTCTGCCACTTAAAATTAATTCCAAAGTGTTGACTAAAATGTCTATTACTTATTTTTCTACTTTTTTTTCCATCTTCACATATTCATATTCTTAAAATTTTAAGTTAGCTTTGTACTTCTTGACTGACATTTTTGGTTTAAAAGTCAAAAGCTAATTAAGAACACAGTGAGGGGTTTTTAAAATAGACTCTGAGAGACTGATTTCCGTGTGTTGGTTGGTTTTAATAGCTTGTATTAGCAAGCGTTTTATCACCCAAATTACAGTGAGGTACAAAGAAAAATCCTAGGTTTCATTGTCTGGCATTTGGAAAAGCGCCTATTTTTCTGCTCTTTTGGGCATGCACATAATGAGCTCACCGAGTGTTTGTTTTCCTGACCTCTGAATAGAAAAGCAACCTGACATTAAAGATGGGGGTAAAATACTCGGCTGACGCCCATAGGTTTATTGGTGTGTTTGCTGTCACATTAATTGTTTGGAAGCATTTTTATTCAATGCTTAAATTTCAGAGTAGTTTTTTTATAAGGATCTACAGGAAGAAAGCATAATACCAGAAAGTGAGTCATCCTTCGAGAACTGTGTTGACATCTCCCCAGAGACAATGTGCTGTGTTATCACACGACGTCAGGAGCCATACGTTGCTTGCTCTGACTGAAATCATATTTTGTCATATATATAAAGGCAATGACGAGGAGGTCTGGCATCACAAAGCAGGGGCCGCACACTTGGGGATCTTTTCTTGTATCGGAAACACTTTTCCTAACTACCTTACAATAGCATCAATAAAAGAAGTGTTTTCAGTACAGTATTATCACAGCACATGTTTATATTACATCTGCATACCCAGAGGACAGGGCACAATTGAGGCAGTTCTTCAAATTCCTCAGGAACAAGAGCATTTCTGATTGGAATGGCCAAAACTGGGAGACAAAAACAGCTGGAGGGAAATACAAATGCCACCAGGGTCCACTTCATTTTAATCTGGATTTAGACCACCTGTGGCCATTAGATAGTGAGAATATAGGTGGCCACAGCTGCTTCATTTTTTCCCCATTTTAGGGACAGAGCAAGGGCAGTGATGGTGTCTAAGATTCATTCCCATCCATTAAACAAACCAGCCCTTAATCAGTGAAGTTGGTATTGGGTGCCGGGAAGAGTGCTAGGGAGTCAATATAACTTCCTCGCCCTGGAGGAGTTCTCTTCTAATGTAGGAATTTTCAGACGGTAGTAAATAAATCCATTTTACTCTGATTGCACTTGATCTTCCATAGGAATCAAGTAATGCAATATGTATTATTAGTCCCATTTGACATGATTCTAAAGACATTTGAATAACTTAGCTAAAGTCAAAATGTCATTGACAGAAACAGACCTCCCCTCCACCCCCAGCAAGGAAAGACTGACAACAATAAAAAGCAAAACCAGTCAATCTATTACGGAAAAGAATGAGCACATTTCTGTAAACAGAAATTTTTAATTTGATTTTCCCCTCTTAAAAACCAGGGCTCCTTAGTTGTGCCTGCCTCCATGAAGTTGTAGGAATTGTAGAGGGTTCTCTGAAAGGAGAGAAAGGCAAATTGTAATCAGATTGTATTGAAATTCAAATTTGAATATGCTTCTGTTATCCATCCTTTCTATAGGTTGATAAAGGAAACATAAAACCTTTCAGGCAGAATAGGTGTTAAAATTAAGCTGAATTCACTACTGGGCAGCCCTGACCTAGCACACAGGCATTGGGATCTGAAGGGAGGTGACATTCAGATTAACTGCCATGGAAAACTCAGAGACTATATGAATTTTGAGAATTTACGTGGATATATATTTATACAAGAGAGAGCAACCCCTGAGAAGATGCTCTCAGAAAACCAAATGCAATGGTGGCTTACAAGGGTGAGGGCCAAAGTTTCCATA
Organism: Ailuropoda melanoleuca; assembly: GCF_002007445.2. NCBI lineage: Eukaryota > Metazoa > Chordata > Mammalia > Carnivora > Ursidae > Ailuropoda > Ailuropoda melanoleuca. The sequence goes on along the minus strand of NC_048221.1, from coordinate 76,151,078 downwards.
AGAGAAGTGGATAGGTGGGTTTAAATAAGTCCGTGGCTTCTCAGTCCACCATGAGGGGTTACAGTATAAATGAGTAGTTGTGAGGGCAGGCTGTTTGCTGAACCCATGTCCTTTGGGGTTTTTTATGACTCAGTTGATCCATTAATTCTCTTGATGTACAAGTAATATACTTGAATTATAGACCATAAAGGGTTGCAGTCTATTTTTTCCTGGTATTTCTGGTGAATTTTAGGAGAAATGGTTGCTCAGGTGTCATCTTTTGGAGCCTTGACCACTTGCTAACTTTCATCTTTCATCCTCTCCAAATATAGGGTCATACAGAGGACAAGCCCAGGACAAATGATCTTTATCAGTGTGATAGCCAAAGTGAGTTCCATTTGGTAGAGGAAGATGTTCACAAGTACATGTTTTATATATATTGCTTTAAATTTTGTCAGCCCAGGTAAAAACATAACTCAGAAATAGATCTACTAAGGGATTTTCCCTGACAAGAGTGTGATAGAAAATACTTTCTACTAATGATCTCATCTGTAGCTTCTCAGCATTTCCAACTGTTAGACACTGTAAAAAAAAAAAAAAAAAAAAAAAAAAAATTCAGTGTTGTGTGAAAGAGAAGAGGGTCTCTGTGGGAGGTTTTGTATTATGTCATTGTTGGCAATTGAGTCTCTGTAGAGCCCAATACGGTATGGCATCTTTTTGGCTTGACTTGTAAAAGGGAGCTATTTGTGTAGAATAATTCATGCACATGGCAAAATTAGTCTAAATTAAGAATTTAATATTATTAACTTTTCCCTGGTTATAAAAAAATGTTCTTTATTGAAAATTTGAAAGAGAGAGATTTAAAGCAAAAAAAAAAAACAAAACACAACACACTTGTATAGAAAACAGAAATGGTAACATTCTGGTGTATTTCCTTCCAGAAATGTGTTTATATATGTATGTGTGTGTATCATACATATGTATATATACAATATAATTATAATCATACAATTTATAATACAGTTTGTATGTCCAAGCTTTATCTTGTTCTTTATGTGGGAAGTATTGTTTTCCTTTATCATTAGAATGTGTGAAAGTAGGATTTTTAATGATGGCAAAATATTCCGTCTTAATGTTGCTTCATAAGTTACTTAACAATTTCTCAATAATTGAATATTTTAATTATTTATAATTTTCTTGAAATTTAGGGCTGTAATGAATATCTGGTATACAGAGTTTTGATCACATTCCTGATTTTTTTTTCCCTTGGCTATGTTATTTAAAAGCAGAATTATTAGGGCAAGGGTAGAACTTTTCCTTGAGTCTTGAAACACCTTGTCAACTTAATTCCCTACAGGTTGTGCTGCTTTGTATCTTTACTAAGAGTATGAAGTGCTTGTCATATTACACCTAACCAGTGTTGAGTGTTGTGAGCTAAGCACAAAAACATTCCTGTTTTGTTTCTCCTTACATTTCTTTGAATGCCTATAAAGTTGTATAATTTTTCATAAGTTTATTGGTTATTTAATTCCATGGATTATTTATTCATATTCATATCAGTTTTTCATTGGAGGACCAAAGACTTTCTCTGAACTGATTTTCATAATCTTAAATATTTTATACCTTGCATGTGTATTATTTTTTTTTAAAGATTTTATTTTTTTTATTTATTTGACAGAGATAGAGACAGCCAGAGAGAGAGGGAACACAAGCAGGGGGAGTGGGAGAGGAAGAAGCAGGCTCATAGCAGAAGAGCCTGATGTGGGGCTTGATCCCATAACGCCGGGATCACGCCCTGAGCTGAAGGCAGACGCTTAACTGCTGTGCCACCCAGGCGCCCCCTTGCATGTGTATTAAACACCTAGAACAAGAACTATGAGGCCCTCAATACTGGCTAATAAATAATTTATATTTTTTTTCCCTTGGCCAATTATCTGTAAGTTTCCACTTTTTTTCTACTTCAGGACAATCTCCAGAGAATGACCTAAACAAACATGTCTAAAGTTGAGATGTGTTTGAGAGATATGATTTGTTTGGCAAGTAATTATTCGATTAATAGGACCTCCTATTGCACAGAGATTCTATAGAAAAATATTAAAACAGTATACCCAAATTGAATAATATTCTCTCAAAGAGTGTAATGCTTGACCTTGAATTGGTCTTTACATCCACATTAGAAATTACCTTTTGAGAAAAATACTCTAAATTCCCATCTGTAGTCTTCCTACTTTCCTGCTGTCTCCTGCCTTCTTCCATCTCTTCACCTCAGGAATCATATCTGATCAAGGGGGAAACTGTAATGAAGGGTGTAAGTAATAGAAGAGATCAGGGAGGGATGGCTAAATGAGGACGGATCCTGGTAGTGGGACTTAAGGTGATTGTAGAAATATGTGGTTCGTGGGACAGGTCAGAGAAAAAAAAGAGGAAATGAAAGTACAGAGTCAGGAACAATTACGGCATTTGAGGAATCATAAGAAAAGTGAGTTTTTCATAGTTGAATAGTCAAAACTATTTGTGTCACTAGTGTGAAAACAGATTGATGAGGTTTGGCTTCCTTCTCTTTTCTCAGGGAAAGATCTCAGATCTACAGCCAAAGAGCTGATTTTCCTCAGTTTGAGCTCTCATATCACAGTGTGCTTATGAAATCTGGAAAACCATCTAAGGAATTTCAAACTTTCTTAATACAAAATGCCTTTTCCCACCAGCTAGAAGTCATTCTTGTCACTAAACAAATCAGCCAATTTCAGAGTATTTCCTGCTTCCACTTGTTACTGACGCAGCGTCTGGCTGGGAGAGTTCTTCTGGGTACAGGAATGTTCTGGAAAGTACCAAGGACTGCAGATTCAGCATGAAAAGAAAGTCTACCACCAGAATAGCTGCCTTCCACCTGTTTTGGCCTGATTCTTTCCTTGTATATCTTCATTCTCATAGTTTCTGAAATTTGTCAAGATCTTTCTGGCCTCAGAACTTTCTAGGTGTCACTAGAGGTAGCTAGAATGTTCCTTGCCCTTCCCATCTGCTTTAACCCTTACTCTTTTTTCAGGTTCCAGCAACTGAAATGTTCCTTTTTAGGGAATCCCTTCCCAGATTCAGTTAAGTATCTGCCATCAACGCACATTTTGGTTTTCCTTCCTTGGTGACACTTTGAACAAATGTAATTATGTGATTTGTTTAATGTGTGATTACTATCTGTTTTCCCTCTTAGACAGGGAGTCATGTAAATAAAAATCATTCCTGATCTCTCATTCAAGCAGTACCTCTCTTTTAGCTCTATAATCAAATTTGATTTTAAGCGAAGTAAAATTTAAAAGGGTCTTGGATAGTAACAATAGAAAGCTTCATTTATATTTAAAAACAGTTTATTTGGTTAGTTTTTAGCTCTTTTGCTCATGTGCAACTTACAAATTAAATAAAAGTAATTATGAATAATTCAGTCAACAGCTAGTTCCTGAGTGCCTCCTAGGTGCTGGCAGTGTCCCTGGAATACAGTGATAGACAGCCACCATCACAGCAAGAGTCAAAACCCCCTGCCCTCACTGAGCTCACACTTTAGTGGGAGATGTGAAAATAAATCAATAATTATTCTATACCTTAGGTAATGATAAATGTTACATAGAAAGAAAAATAAACCCGGTAAAGAGACAGAGAGATGCAGGTATATTAACTCCAGATGCAGCACTCCGTTATTTTTTTATTATTATTATTCATTCTCATATTATTTGTTTTCTCTTAGAAATGAACATTAGAGGGGCGCCTGGGTGGCACAGCAGTTAAGCGTCTGCCTTCACGTCAGGGCGTGATCCTGGCGTTATGGGATCGAGCCCCACATCAGGCTCCTCCGCTATGAGCCTGCTTCTTCCTCTCCCACTCCCCCTGCGTGTGTTCCCTCTCTCGCTGGCTGTCTCTATCTCTGTCGAATAAATAAATAAAATCTTAAAAAAAAAAAAAGAAATGAACATTAGAGCTACTTTTCTATACAGCTTAGAGAAAAATACTGCCTTCTGGTCTTGGCTTTAAATGTGTATTTTGGGTTTCATTTGGAATATACCTGTATTTGACATGTTATTTTCAATATGAAAATTGAAATTTATGTAGCCATGCTTCTAAAAAGAAAAGTTTAAATTTACAAACCTGTAGCTGTTGCCCAGCAGCTGGAATTGACTTAAATTGAAACATTTTTATTTCCTGGGTTAATATGAAAATTGTCGGACCTCAGTAGTGAAATTGCAGGAGAAAGATGGCTCTTTCCACTTCCGATGTGATTTTATGTCCCTTAGGGTTGCTACTGATAAGTAATAGCAAAGAATTATTTTCCTTCAAACTGTAGGATAGACTAAATGAATGATCCAATTCAGAGGGAAGAATGTCTTCGCATGAGCTGGTAGATGAGAATTTTATTCTATCCCATAAGTATATGAGATCAAAACTCATACCAGGATGGTTTAGTCCTTACTTTCTGACTATAGTGTCACAGAGATTAGCTATCTACATGGGGGTTGCTTGTTTGTTTCCAGTGAAATTATTTGTTGTTGTTTTCTTTTGATAGTGTCTTCCAGAATTTACGGGAGTGTTCCACTCCACAGATATAATTTCAAAGTAGTAGAGTTTGCTTGGTGTGCACGTATGTATGGATGTATGTGTCTGTCTGTCTAAGTCTGGAGAGAAAAGTATCCTTTTTGAGATCTGAAAGGGTAATATGAAGAATAAATCATTTTCTTACCAATTCAGTTACTTTGCACAATCAGGATAGAAGGCTAAGGGAAGGCAAACATTTTGATGGAATTTTCTGTCAAATCATCATGTTTATCAAGTTATTGTAGATGTTTAAATTATTAGTATGCTTTACCTGCATGAAGATTTTAGGACTATGAAAGTCTTTCCCAAACATTACAAAATACTGGCCTTGTGCAAGACTTATGTAAAGAAAATAATAAAACTTTTACTGAAGGACAGAAAACAGGATGTAAATGGGTAGAAGAAGAAAAATAATAGTAACAACTATGTGCTCCTGGAAAGGATGATTCAAACTTTTTTTTTTTTTTAAGATTTTTATTTATTTATTTGACATAGAGACAGCCAGCGAGAGAGGGAACACAAGCAGGGGGAGTGGGAGAGGAAGAAGCAGGCTCCCAGAGGAGGAACCTGATGCGGGGCTCAATCCCAGAACGCGGGGATCACGCCCTGAGCCGAAGGCAGATGCTTAACGACTGTGCTACCCAGGCGCCCTGGATGATTCAAACTTTAAATTAAATGATAGAGTTAGGGCAATTTAACTCACAAGGGATTGGGGGCTTGACAAATTATTTCTGAAGTTAATATGCAAGCATAAATCTGCATAAAAGGCTATTTTTTTTTGAGAAAGATGATCAGGTTACCAACGTGATATTAAAAGGTACTGTGAGGGGCACTTGTGGCTCAGTCGGTTAAGCATCTGCCTTTGGCTCAGATCATGGTCCCAGGGTCCTGGGATCGAGCCCCACATCCCATCCACTGCTCAGCAGGGAGTCAGCTTCTCCCTCTCCCTCTGCTGCTCCCTCTGCTTGTGCTTGCTTGCTCTCTCTGTCAAATAAATAAATAAAATCTTTTTTTAAAAAGGTACTATGAAATGACAATAATTAAAACAGTCTGGTTCTGTCACAGAAACAAACAGGTATATGGAGAAGAATAGAGTCTCAAAGTGGATCAAGTACTTATGGATTTTAGTATGTGATGTGTGATGTTAAAAACTGTGAGGCAAGATATAATAGTTAATAGATAGTGTTGGGATAACTGATTATACATGTGGGAAAAAAGTAGAATTAGGTTCCTTGTACATACCATTCATATAATTAAATAATAAAGGCATTGCAATATTATAGAAATACTAGAAGAGAGGGAGATAGCTTTATAATTTGGGGGGTAGGGAATGTTGTATTAACCAAGAAATGAAAAGAGTTTGCCATGAAGTAAAACTCTAATGGATTGATTTTATAATATTAAAAAACAAAAATTATGTACAGGATAACTGGATGACATTTTTGGCCAGACTCTATGCTAACAATTTTATAAGCATCAACTTATTAAGCTCAAGGTAAATATTACTTTTTTCCCCACATTTTAGAGAGGAGGGTTTGGAGAATTATCATGTTTAAGCATAATCACAAAGCTGATAAATGATGGAGAGGTTATTTGTCTGCTGTGATTGTTGAGCCTGAGCTCTTAACCACATCAACAGGAACAAAGACAAAAGAAAATGTATTCACTACTCAGCCACCAAAAAAGTGAAATCTTGCCATTTGCAACAACTTGGATGGAACTAGAGGGTATTATGCTAAGAGAAGTCAATCAGAGAAAGACAATTATCGTATGATCTCACTCATATGTGAAATTTAAGAAACAAAACAGAGGAGCATAGGAGAAGAGAGGGGAAAATAAAACAAGACAAAATCAGAGAGAGACAAACCATAAGAGACTCTTAATCTTAGGAAACGAACTGAGGGTTGCTGGGGGGGGTGGAGTAACTGGGTGATGGACATTAAGGAGGGCACGTGATGCAATGAGCACTGGGTGTTATATAAGACTAATGAATCACTGACCTCTACCTCTGAAACTAATAATACACTATATGTTAATTAATTGAATAAATTTTAAAAAAGAATTTTAAAAATAATTTTAAAAACCATAACTAAAAAAAAACTTTAAATTTTAAAAAAGAAAATGTATTCAGACACTATAATCATTTGCATTTAAACTTATTCTATAAGAAAAGTTAGCATTCACATAGGATATTCTTTAAAGAGTAACTTGCACTGTTATTGCTTATATGGTCACCATGTCAGTTTTGAAGAATTTAAAGGCTCTTCATAATAGTCTTTAGTTGTGGTCAATACAACTTACTAGACTATATTTCACAGTTAAATAGAATATAACTTTGCCTCACTTCCTGGGATCATTAGACCAACATCCTCCCTGGGAGATAGTGCAAAGCAAACCTTTTTTACATGAAGACTTTTTCCTCACAGATGTTTGTCTATTTGATAGGAAAGAAGAATAAAAATACCTAGTGATGGACAATCCATCTGTTCTCCCTGCCCTCCTTGCCGCGAACTAAACCTGAATAGTAATTTCTAAATGTTAACCTTTCTTATTTGACATTGAAATCGTTGTCTTCATTTAGGTAGACTGCATTGTTGAAAACTATAATATTCATAACAAAAATTGGAGGTGCAATTGGTGTCCCTAAATTCACACCAGTCAGTAATTCACCATTCCCTCTTAGATAGATATTCCTGATATGAGTGTTAGAAACATCTCCTCCCTTTCTAGAGACCTTTTACACTTCAGCCTGAACCAAACTTTCTCATTTCATTTGCCATTATTCCTCATCATACCACCTTAGTTCCAGTCAAATTTTATTAATTGTTTGATTTCTTACCTCATAACTATCACTCATCTTCATCTCTTCACTTGCCAGGGTGCCTTTTCCCTAAATTACCTACATTTCAAATCAGTCATCCTTCAAGATATTATCCAAGTTTTACCTTATTTATGAAATGTATCTCAACACTTTGAAAATAACCTCTTCTTTTGAATTTCCATGGCTTTTTATATGCCTTGTATCATCTTTGCATTGTGAATGGCTTATAAAATAGAACGCTCATTCACCATTGTTTTCTTCACAGTAATTAACATAGTGCCTCACACTAGTAGGTCTTTAATATGTTCTTTAATTAATGATGTAATTAACTCCTCCATGCTTCCATGGCCTATTTTGCACATAACACATTCTAAAATGGTACTTAAGATCTAAGGCTCTGAAATGCATCAGTTTAAAAAACAAACTACCCCCCTGCCTTGACAGTTTAACTATTTAGCCATTTATATATATATATATGTATGTACAGATCTTGATTCATGGCAGCATTCTTTGAAAATCTTTGGGATTGCATATATATATATACATATATATATATATATACATATATATATATATACACATATATAATACGGAGAGGGGATGTAGAGGGAATGTGATTTTCAGAGAGCAGACAGCATCCTGAAGGGGATGTGCAAATGTAGGGACTCTGGCAGTGGCTCTCTGGGAGGGAGGTCTCCTCAGAAAACACGTGCAGCGGCATCCAAAAGCGCTTGGAAGGCTCAGAGTGGCTATTCTGCTGAATAACTGAATATCCACAGAGCCAAGGTCCATGACCTTGAGCACAGCAGATCTTTTCTGCTGAATATGATCTTACTCCAAGTGAAGTCAAATTATTCTTCCCAGTCGCCAAGAAAACCTCAAAGCTTTCAAACCACTTTGCCCTAAGAGATACCTCAAATCTGCTAAGGCAGCCCCGCAGGACGGAGGACCACAGAATGCACTTGAATTGCTTGGAAGCATAAAACTTTCCATTTTGTACTGAATTCTGATGCATCTAGGTTGCACGCCAAGTATAAAAAGGACTTTGACCTCAAGTCGGAAGACTGAAGGGCTGCTTCTCTGCCTTCCTTGAATCTTAGCTAGACGAAGAATAAAGGATTTGTTTTCGTGAAGAGAGTCACAGGCGTGCCTGAGCCTGGGTCATTCCATCTTGACCCATCTGCCCACCCTTCCATTTTGTGTCCTTTCAGCATTCAAGTGCCAAGCTTTTTAATCAACCAAACAAGCAACTGCAAATGAGAGAAAGGGGGAAGAAACTCTTTGTCTTCAAATTGGAAATACATGTGAAGGAAACACAAGACGAATTTTATTAAAGGTTTTTGTGAGGAGGCTCTCAGTCAGCATTTGACTTGGTTAAAATCCTGAGCCGACTGTTTATTAAGGCACAGCAGCAAGGCAAGCAAAAACCAGTCCTTTGTGCATTTGTCTATTAGAAGAAGGAAGAGGAACTTACACACTGACAATTTCAGCTTGTGGTGTATAGACGTGTCAGCTCCTTAGACAGAGATGGGCCTGTCAGGGAGAGCTTGCTGATGGATGAGTGTCAGCGCCTCTCGTTAACTATTTCAGGGCTAGCTCTCATTCTGCATCTTTCTTTATCTGTTTTATCCCAGGACTCCTTTCCAGGCCTTTCTCTTTAGTGTAGACTGTCCTTGTTTTTAATGTCCATAGTGGGTTATTTAGCTTCCATATTCTTTTCATTGGCTTCAGGTTTTATGCTGACCAGCAAATAAAGAGCAGTCTTCAGGGCGCCTGGGTGGCTTGGTTGGTTAAGCAAGAGCCTTTAGGCTCAGGTCATGATCCTGGAGTGCTGGATCTAACCCCGCAGTGGGCTCCCTGCTCAGTGGGGAGCCTGTCTCTCTCCCTCTGATCCTCCCCCCTCTCATGATCTCTCTCTCTCAAATAAATAAAATCGTAAAATAAAAAAAAAAAAAAGAAAGAAAGAGCACTATTCAGGACAGGCTTTTAAGGATTTGGAACATTTCCCTTCTTTCAATGCTTGTGGTAAGTTTTGCCAGAAATACTTAAATCTTATATATTTTAATAATGAGAGTTTTGGATTGTGGCTGCATTTTTAACTTTAAAAAAAACTGAAAACAACTGAATTCAGCCATTTTTTTTAAAATATTTTTGGGCAAATGTGATTGAGTCGGTAGTAAGATACATTTCTACAATGCTTCCTTGGTGATGTTTTCTTCAGGAAGATATGCAATATCAGCATGGGTTTTAGTTTACCATACTACCTGAATGGCTAGAGTATTCATTCATGTGGTTTTACATAATGATTGGCCCTTAAAAGGAAACTGTGACTGTAAATCAGGTGCTTCCGAAGGTCAATCTAATAACATTCTTGAAGGGGAGAGAGGAAGTGCTATTGTGTTCCCACTTTATAAGCTAAAATATGCCAACTACTTATTAATTACTCAAGCAATATGCAAATGTACAGCAGTACTATACACAGATGGTCACATCTAAAGTGTAAATTATAGCTTAAAGAGCCGAAAGACTTTGGCACATTATTATAACTAAATTAGAAGAGTTACAGAGGCACTATTATTATACATTAAATGCCTAGGTCATATTTCTCTTAGCCCTTGATTCTCTACCATATCTGCACATTAGAATCACCTAGAATATTTCAGAAAATCCCTATGCCCAGGCCACACACTGAACCAATTAAATGAGTTTTGAGGTCAGGAACTGGGACCCAGGCACCCAATATTTTTCAAGGCTCTTTAAGGTGATTTTATGGTAATACCAAGTTGAGGACCACTATGAATATTAAACATTTTATCATATCACCTCAGCCTGTTATACCTAATGAGCCAGTAATTAGCTTCTTGTGAGGACACTTATATGTATCCAATTTATGGGTTTTTTTACTGTGAAGTGATAGATTTTTTTTTTTTCCATGTCATGGGCAATGCTGTCAATTTAAAATAAAATGCATTGTGTTTTTACTTTTTTAAAGATTTTTTTAATGTATTTATTTGTTAGAGAGATAGCACAAGTAGGAAAGCGGAAGCAGAGGGAGAAGCACGCTCCCCACTGAGCAGGGAGCCAGAATTGGGACTTGATCCCAGAACCCTGAGATCATGACCTGAGCCAAAGGCAGATGCTTAACCGACTGAGCCACCCAGGAGTCCCTCACTGTGTGTTTTCATAAAGATTTTATTTTTATTTATTCGACAGAGATAGAGACAGCCAGCGAGAGAGGGAACACAAGCAGGGGGAGTGGGAGAGGAAGAAGCAGGCTCATAGCAGAGGAGCCTGATGTGGGGCTCGATCCCACAACGCCGGGATCACGCCCTGAGCCGAAGGCAGACGCTTAACCCCTGTGCCACCCAGGCGCCCCTGTGTGTTCTTAAATAGGAACATCTGAACATCTTAGTCAAAGCCTTTCATTATAATAGTATATACCAAAAGAAACTGCAAACTTCAAATGTTGGTGTTGAGAAGCTTAACATGGTGCAAATGTAGTGAGGTAGTTAAGATAATTACTTCACTTTTAAATTGTAAGCTGAGAAAAATAATAGTAATGTTGTTTGGTGATATGAAAGCTATAAAGCTTTAATTTTGTGTGTTTTCTCTAGGAGTTATTAAAACTAGGTACCTAAGAAAGCAATTAAATTAGGATTGTGTGTCATGGTGGGGAAAAAAACCAGACTGGCCTATATTCTTCAAAATGAATTTTCTTTTCCCTGAAACTGTGAAGGTGTCCATTCAAACCTATCCAAAATAGCATTAGAAATGCTGCAGAATGTAGTAGAAAGAGCTGAGGATTCAGTTCAGAGATCCAAATTCTAGTCGGAAGCTGAGGTTCTTGCCAAGCCTTTTGAGTTCTCTGGGCCTTATTTAGTTTCCTTGTTTATAAAATGCAAAGGCTGAATTAAATCAGTGTTTTTCAAAGTTAAGTGGTGAACCATTATTAGGTTATGAAATCAATTTAGAATAATTCCTATTTCTATAAAACACAGAAGAGTAGATTACCGGTAGCAAAGTTGGTGTATTGTATGTGAATCCTGGGTACCTAGGAAGAAATTTTGAAAGACCTTGAATTAGAAGATCTCTTAAAATTTTATAGTTTTCTGAATTGTTCATGGGAAAAGCATGCAGTATGGGGAATGGAGGTGGAGGCAACTTATTTCAAGCATGGCACATAATATATACCACATATTCTTATTATGTAGTATCAAGGCAAATAATCTTTAGAAGGAAACGACTTGTTCCAACAGGGTATTTGGTTCACTTACAACAAGTAGAAAAAGTCAGAAACAAGCATTTACAACCTGTGAATGTGGAAATGTGTCCTATCCTTGAGATCAGAGAATGGTCACTATAAGAAGTGAATGGATGCTTTGTGAATTATAAGTACGGTTTCAAGAGATGGTATTATTCAGTCTGGCCAGAATGTTCTCTTACCAATCAAATTACTTCCGTACTAAAAGTGAGAATGTGCTTTGATTTTTGGTTGTTTCCTTTGTATTTTGTCTCACATTTTGTACTCACTATTTGGTGGGAAATGAGAAGCTAGGGAGGCAAGGGAGGCCCAGTGCTTTACAAAAAGACATTGAGTTTCAAGTTACATTGTATACTAGAAGTAACTAGAAAATAAATAATAATAAAGTATTGAGGCACACCAACCCAGTCTTATCAAAGTAAGACTTATAGGGATAGGTGCAAGAAATACACTTTGCCTACCTGGGTGGCTCAGTCAGTTAAGCGTCTGCCTTCGGCTCTGGTCATGATCTGGGGTCCTGGGATCAAGTCCTGCATTAGGCTCCCTGCTCAGTGGGGAGCTTGCTTCTCTCTCTCCCTCCACCCCTCCCCCCTGCTTGTGCGCGCTCTCTCTCTCTCGAATAAATAAAATCTTTTAAACATATATGCTTTTTTAAAGGTTTTCACAGATGATTCTGATGACTAGCCCTGTTTGGGATCAACTGGTGTAGAAACCCAGCTTCTCATCCCAACTTTGCCTATGCCTAGCTATAGTCACTAGAAAAAAATCTCATAACCTCCATGAGTCTCCCTCTTTCAACTCCAAAGTTTACAATTTTTTTTCTTTTTTGAGAGGGAAAGGGGGAGAGAGAGGGGAAGAGAGGGAGAGGGAGAGGGAGAATCTTCAGCAAGCTCCAAACCCAGTGCAGAGCCTGATGAGGGGCTCGATCTCACAAACCTGAGATCGTGACCTGAGCTGAAATCAAGAATTGGGTGCTTAACCAGTTGAGTCACCCAGGCACCTCTAAAGTTTACAATTCTGTGATTCACTGAGATTTCTGATAAAGTTTCAGAGTTCAAATAAAGTTAGTCACAAATCAGCCAACATCCACTTTTTTCTTTTCTTTTCTTTTTTTTTTACATTGGACTTGAAGACCTAAGTTTATATCATAGGTAAAACTAAAAAGGAAATTGTAATAATCATTCACCTCCTAAGAGGGACACTCTTTTCTTTTAATTGAAGTGTATAGTTGACACATAATATTACCTCCGTTTCAAGTGTACAATGTAGTGATTCAACTTCTTTACATTAAGCTATGCTCACCACAAGTGTGGCTACCATCTGTCACCACACAACACTGTTACAGTACTATTAACTGTATTCCCTATGCCGAACCCTCACTGCCAGTGATTCATTCATTCTGTAACTGGAGGCGGGTATCTCCTGCTCCAGGAGGGTGCTCTTTTAGTATTAGGTCACAAGACCAACTGGTTGATAATGTCAGGTGCTAATGGATGACTCTTCTCACAATGTTCATGTTTTATAACCTGGCCATTCCACCCACTCTAATCATAAAAGTCTGATCTGGAGCAAAGACTTCTGACTAACACAAGTTGAACTAATCGCAGTTAATTCCCTTAGGGGAGTTCAGAATTTGAAAGGAGTTACTTTGAGTCTGAGGTTCACTGTTGTTGAGTTATATGAGTGATACAATCCCAGGAACTCTGCTGTGAGGAGCTTATATCTTCCTTGTGCTCCTTCCTTTCCAAAACTTTGTGGTTCAGTGATTCATTTATTCTGGGAGCTACTTCCAAAATCTTTCTGCTAAATTCTGTGTGTTTGCATTTAGGCTAGAACTCTGCTGGTGTTGGGAAGAGAATAAAGCCCTAAGGAATTCATTTGTACTTAATGAACTAACTTCTCTCCTATGTATCTAGAAAGATGCTAGTTTTGTACCATCGTCGGGAAAATTGAGAAGACAGTATTCAAACCAGATGAGGAACCCGGGATGAGAAGTGCTGAGCTAGACAGTATAGATTTACGATGCTTTCAACACAGGTATGATAGATGGGATGACGGGAGTTTATGGAAGAATTAGTATATAGTTAATAATATTAATTCCATAATCATTATATTACAGATCCAAATTTTTAAGAAATCCGAAAGCGTGGTATGATAGCATGACCACAGTCATTATACTGAAGAAAACTCAGACTCAATTACATTTACTTGCCCATGGTTATGTAGCACTAATCACAAAGTGGGGAACTGAAACCAGGGCTCCTAACTCTAAATTAAGGTCTGTATCCATAAGAAAACACCAACACTAGTCATTATTGATTGATTCTTCCATGCTTTTATTCAAGAAGTATGCATAATCCTAAATTCATATAAACTTTTAGTAAGTAACATAAACTTTCTCTTAAAATATTTTATTTTTCCAGGGATTGCATTTATATGGAAAAGTACCTTAAACTTGGGGGGAAATTATCAAACACATTCTTTTAACACCCCAGCATACATAAGACTAGAAGATCTGTTGAAAGTGTTCTTTTCTGGGCTAACGAAAAAAGGTGATCAGACTAGAAAGTTTATTTCTGATGGTGTGAATAGAACACCTCCCCATGCTCCCTTGTTTCTCTAAATTTTTTAGTACTCACAGAATAAGAACTACCTCTAGGAGCCCGAAGAGACAGAGGTTGCTATAGAAAGTTCCTTTTAAAAGCAGCAACCATCAGAAATCTTTAAAGACATTTTAACTCTAGCATGTTGCCTGATTTTGACAGCAGGAAAGCAATAAAGTTTGGCACAGAGTTGGGCCTCAGTAAATGTTTATTGAGTGAATCAATGAAACAGTGACTCAATAAATCAAGCATGTTACAGAACCGCAGGATTTTAGAATTGAGAGAAACACTGGAGAGCACTTAGTCCAGCTCTGTGACTTTGCCAGGAAGGAAAACGAGGAGCATGGAGGCTAAGAGAGAAGGCCAGGGGCAGACAGCTGAAAAGTGGCCAAGTGGAAACCAGTGTTCCAGGTCTCCTGATTCTTAGCCCAATGTGTTTCCCTGAGAGAATGAAAGATAAAAATAACAAAAAAATCATTAATATCCTGTGAGATCATCTTGCAGGTCATCTAGGTACAAACCTGATTAAAAGGGTAAACCATCAATAGAGACATTTTTTCTTACTTTATGACATTTGTAATATTCCATCTCCTTCTTATTCCATGAATCTTAAGGAACCAAAATTTTCCTGGAATTGGGTGTTGGGCATGATATTCTGGTTAATAAAAGAATTGGTAAAAAAGCTCATTTTTTAACTGCTAGACAGTCGTTTGAAATGTAGTAGTTACTTTATTTTTTTTTTTTTTAGATTTTATTTTTATTTAGGAGAGAGAGAGACGTGGAGGGGCAGGAGCAGAGGGAAAGAGACAAACAGACTCCGAGCTGAGCTGGGAGCCTGACGTGGGGCTCCATCTCACGACCCTGAGATCACAACCTGAGCTGAAACCAACAGTTGGATGTTTAACCAACTGACCCACCAAGGTGCCCCTGTAGTACTTACTTTAATAATAATGTTAATAATAATTAGCAACTGATTCCCCACCATATGCCAGGTATGACTGTATACACAATTTCATGTTCAAGAGACATCTTTCTCATAGAATTATTTTTTTTTAAAGATTTTATTTATTTATTTGACAGAGATAGAGACAGCCAGCGAGAGAGGGAACACAAAGGGGGAGTGGGAGAGGAAGAAGCAGGCTCATAGCGGAGGAGCCTGATGTGGGGCTCTATCCCATAACGCCCGGATCACGCCCTGAGCCGAAGGCAGACGCCCAACTGCTGTGCCACCCAGGCGCCCCTCTCATAGAATTATTAACTAGAGCCCCCTGAAACGAAATTATTTAAGTAACCTCCACTGTAAAGTGAACCTCTAAACACTGGCTAGTTGTCTCCCTCCGCACTTACTAAAGACAGCAAAACTGACCCTCTCACCACTCCTAATGCACTGTCCACCTCCCAACTTCCCTGTCCACCTAAGCAGTGAGGGATGGGGCAGGTAGGGGAAAAAAGACCACTAGTGCAGGGAATGGCCAGCAATCCTTGCATTGATGGATAAAAGATCACTCCAGACTTTACTGTGAAAATGAGGAGAAGGCGTGGGGGGGTGGGGAGTGTCAACGTTCAGAGACAAAGACCCTTTGCTCTTCTTTGCTCCCACATTTATTGGTCCTTTAGGATAATCACAAATTCTTATCACTGTTTCTCAAGCACAGGAGGTGTGACAAGGGGTCTTACTAAAACTGAGAGGATCTGTTTATAGGAAAGATACGATATGCTAATTTGCCTAGTCTCTGAGTTCTGCTAAGCATAGCCTAAGGGACAATGCCTACCTCTCTCAGATCACAGGGTGGCTGTTGGGGCTAGGATAGTTTCCGGAAGGCAACTCCCTGCGGCATTCCAATGGCAGAGTGGTCACGCAGGCATTGGCATTCCAAAGGCTACGCCCTTCTCGGAAACCTTTCCTGCCCTCAGCGGCCTCTGTGTTACATTTAACAAGTCAGGTATTATGGCTGATATCGTGCTCTACGTTAACTCCAACACACTAGGTCATACATACTCCAAAATTGTACTGTTCAAGAAGTGTGCTTCCTTCATCCAGCCTAACGGGGACGCGGAGAATCATGTGTAGAACTTGGTGATACAAAAAAGACAAACTCGTGTTCTACGTTCCTGATGCCTGGCAGTGTATGCATCACACTTGCTGATCTGCCCTGTGCCTTCCTGAGGAGGGGAGAAAGGAACAGGCAACGTGAAAAGAGTTGACGAAAGGAGTATAGCCTATGCTTTCGGCATTTGGTATAGCCAGGATACCTAAGATTCTATGGCTCAAACAGACACTCCCCGTAGGCTGGGGCTTGAGCCATCTGGCCAGTATTACAAGAAGGACACTTGCTGGGCCAGAGAACTGATCTCTCTCTCTCTCTCTCCCCACTCCCTTTTCTCCCTCCCTGTCCTTTTCTTGGTTATGCTGTCTCATTATCGTGCTCTCTCCCTCTTCCCACCAAGCCCCTCCTTCTTCATTCTCTCTCTCTCTCTCTCTTAATATTTAGAAAATGCAAGAAGGACAAAGTCTTAAGGCAGAGGGTAAGAAGATGCCTACCTAGCACCATACCACGTCCCTCCTCCCTACCCCCTCAATTCAAGACTATGAGATAAGGGATGAAATTTACATCAAATTTTAGGTTCAAATTATAAATTAGCCTGAGTTTTTGATAACCAATAGTGACCAGAAATTCAGTGATTCTGCCAAGATAATAAGAGATGGAGAAAAAAAGTGACTGTTTTTGCATAAATACATACATAAATACTCTTTCATGCTTATATACCATGAATATATGCCGTGGGTTGCGACTCTTTAATAAACTCACTACGCATACGTTATATTATTTAATCTTCATGACTACTCTGTCAGATAGGTCCTCCATTTACTGATGAGAAAACATTTTATTGCTTCCATTTACTGATGAGAAAACTGAGATTTTAAGGTAATCAGTTTTTAATCAAGTACTCACAATGTGAGAGGGGAATTCAAACCCAGGTGACTATGACTCTGTAGCCCACACCCCTATGGTCCAAAACTTCATAAATGTTAGTCTCATTGCTACCACTTCCATATATACCATAGTCCAATCTCCATACAGAAGTCAGACGTATCTTTTTGGAATATACATCAGATCATATCACTCCCCAGTCTACAATACGCCAGTGGCTTCCCCATTGTACATGGAATAAAATCTGAAAGTTTGACGAAGATCAAGAAGGCTTACATGACTTAGCCCCAGATCCCGTCATTCCAGGTTGCCTCTTGTTTCACTGTGCTCAGGGCTCACTGAATTTTTCTCCATTCCTGAAATAAACCAGTTGTTTTCTTCTCATTTCAGGAAGTTGCCCTTTGATTTCTTTGTGCTTGGAATACTCTTTGCCCAGATCTCCCCCAGGGGCTCCTCAGCATTCAGGTCTTGGTTTCAGTGTCATCTGCTGAGAGAGCTCCCCTGGCCACCTACATCGGTCGCCCTGCACTGGTCATTCTTGCTCTCACTGTGCTCTTTTGTGTGTTCAGTGTCCTTGTTTAGGGTTATCTCTTCCTCACTTGTTGGATGAGAGTGGAAACCCTGAGGACCTTGTTTCCCAATGTATTTCTTGCACCTAGAATAGTGCCTCCAATTTGTAGGCTCTGTACATGTAATTATGAAATGAATGATGCCTGTGAGTAAACAGTAATCTCCCTCTTGATTCCATTTTCAGTACCAGATGCTTTACATGTGTGACTTTTGGGTTCCGTATCACTGTCTTAAGATCAAAGGCATGCCATGGGTTACCAGCGTACCTTCCCTTCCTCTTGTACAAAGAACACTACCTTGCAATCTAAGTGTTTCCATTTTATACTGATCTTAGTGTATGCTGACTAACTACTTTGAAATAATTTTATAACAATTTAGCAGTTTATTTTAAAATACACACATACACAATAAAGTTAAACAAATTAAAAACCTTAGCCAACCCTCCTAAGAAGAAGAGTTATGTGAGTACATCCCTTCTCATCTCAATTTCATTCCTCATTACACTTACCACATGTTTATTTACTCCCATCTCTAAAGATACTGGGGATGCCAAGGTAAGACACATTTAGTGCTTTCTTTTAAGGAATTGTTATTCTGGTTTTAAATATAGTAGGCCGTATTTAGTAGTATATATTTCCCTCACTGATAGATATTGTTGACTTTAACATGTTTCAAGTTCACTCAACTGTAAAAAATAGAAATGTGACAGCCCAGGCCCATTGATTTTCAGTGAGTTGGATCACATCTAGAATGAATGATAGTTTGTTTTCAGTTTCAGCAGTGGATGAACCAGGGTATTTCTAGAGAGAAATAAATGCAGTTGCATGAACCTCATTAAGTACATCCACTAATAAAGATGACTTGTTAGATTGTACCAGGAGATATACACCCCTTAGATTTATTCAGAAGAGTAGTTCTAAGTTCCCAAACCTACAGAGGATCCTATTGCAATATTGCCTAAAGGGGAAACAAGTTGAGAATAAGAATTCAGAGATTACCTCCAATGATTTAATGACTAGACTCTGCTGGGATGCATATTAAATAGATATGTGACACATATACACACTGATCAGATCTCTCTGATTCTTTTTTTTTTTTTTTCTTTCCCAGTCTTTGTTTTTCTGACCAAAAGATGCAAAGTAGCTGATCTGGATGTTTATCCTTTAAGAGAAGTGCCGTGATATCAAAATATTTTGTCTTTAATACTTAACTCAGACATCACACACACACACACACACACACACATCCTTCTTACAATCCTTAAAAGCTATTCTAAATCACAGTTCGGTTCTCACAATAAGACTTTGACTTTAATTTCACTGGGATCACCTGGGGGATCTCATTGAAATCCAGATTCTGCATCAGTAGTCTGCAGAGGGGTCCTGAGATTAACACTTCTCATAAGCTCCAAGTGATGCCTGATATGGTTCCTTAGATAATGCTTGGGGAAGCAGCTGTTGAGATCGTATTTTTTAGGCATTTCCACTTTAGCTAACACTTTGTTCTTCCCTGTGAAGTACTCCTCCACTCTGCTCTTGCCTTCCAAGATGCCACAATTTGTGTCTATAAATTTGTGTATTTTATAATGTGGAGCAGTTTCCCACATGACCAAAATATGTGGATATCCCAAAATACAGATTTGTAGAATTAGAGGCAGCCCCTCTCTGATTCTAGAAAGAAAGCAGCATGTTATAAATTGGCCACTCTTTGGAGCATGGTTATATAAACGAGTTGTTAATTATAAATTGCCCTGACCAAGTTGGTAATAAATCGATTTCATATTTGAAATTATTTACTCCATGTCCATTTTATAAATGAGGATTGTCTATAAATGTAGAGTATTTGTAAATTTGCTATAAATATAATTTTATTCCTATAATTATATATATATTATATAATTTACTTCTTTATTAGGTAATCATTAATTGTCACCTAAAGAAATCGTAAGTTCATGTTGAGATTCTTTGTAAATTCTATAATCACTGAACTATGTTTTTACTTTGATTGTGTTCCTGATTTTGTTCAGATTAAAATATGCTAGAGTCTAGTTGTCATAGATTTCAGTTGTTGCGAGCTGAGCCTGAGACAGGCCCAGAAATTGCAATATTGCACACCTAGTGAATGCCACAGTATCTGTTTATTACTGTCCCTGTGTATCTTATGATCCATGCAGAACCGATTGGTCATCAGCCCAGACAGGCACAGAGTGGCTTTTGGTTCCCAGCACCTGCAGTTATTTAAGCAATTGGAAATCAGTTGCACAATAGGATTGGGAAATTATAGTAGAATTTTGGACTGTGTCCTATTTCCTTTTGGAAAAAAATATGTTCAAGCTTAATCTGTATTTAATTATTGGTCTTGAATAAGAGACTCATTTCATGGCAATATCTGGGAAATAAGGAAAACCATGAGATTGGACTCAAGAGGGCAAGGGTTATATTTTGATTCTACACCAATTAGTTATGGGACCATAATTTTATCTGTTGGACCCTCACTTTCTTCATCTAATAAATAAAGGTCTTGTGCTGAATAATATATAGGTCTTCTTTAGCTTTCATATTTAATGACCTCAAGTATATATCATCATTAAGACTGTCCTTCTTTTTTGGGGGGTTACCTGATAGATGCTTGGAAACTTATTCCCAGATTGGTTACTTTGAGGTATACCTAATGTGAAATAAAATCTTCAGTGATGAGTATTTTATAAAGCTTGATTTTTTGCTGCAAATGATGGAAGTTAGCCCAGAATTTAGATAGATTATATCATTTTGAGAATTTTGGAATGATTTACAAAATTGAATCACATAGAAAATGTAAGGAAAGAGTGAACTACTCTCCCTTTAAAGTAATGCTTGAGGCACCTGGGTGGCTTAACTGGTTAAGCATCCAACTCTCGATTTTGGCTCAGGTAGTGATCTCATGACATCAGGGTTGTGATATAAGGGTTGTGAGATTGAGCCTCACATTGGGCTCCATGTTGGGCATGGAGGCTGCTTAAGATTCTCTCTCTCCCTCTGCCCCCCCCACCAGTTTACACGTGCATGGCCTCTCTCTCTCTCTCTAAAAAAAATTAATGAAATATATAAATAAATAAATATAAATAAATAAACAAAATAAAAGAAAGTCATACAATTTTTCCTTATAGTGATCAACTGATTGTTTTAATTTTTAAATTACGTAGGATTGTGGCAAACAAAATGATGCTGTTTTATGTTACGCTTCTTAGGGACAGGATTTAACCTGTGATTTTCAATAATCAGACTTCCCTTTTTCTGTTTTTCTAAATTTGCTTTATCTTTAAAGTCAGACAGCCAGGCTTATTATTTAATTTAATCATGTAAACTTCTAGTGCGTACCTTTGTTTAGTCAAGGATGTGTTTGGCACAATATTCTTGTGTATTTGACTTGGAGAGTAGTAAAACAAATGAAGTAAGTCTCTCACTCAAATATCTATTTTTTTTTTCCACATGTTGACTTTAGTTTCTAGTTTGTGTTGAACACAATCTTAGAATCACATAAATATAGTAAAACCTTAAAAACCTGTGTAATTTGGGATTGCACATATGAAAAGCAAGATAATCAAGAACAGTAACAAAGGATATGTTTTTGGCATACATAAAAGCCTTAACATTCCTCATCTAAGTGGGGTCAACGTGACTTCTCTCTGCCCAAAGGCATCTTTGTCCTTAGGAGATAGGGTCATTCCCTTGCAAGTCCTTCACTTAGTGAAGAAGCTCACTGAACTTGATAGATGTGGAAGCATAGGGCCAAATTAATGAGATTTTTGCCCCATGCATACGCTGTGTGAAGGGGCTTTATCCTGAGAATCAATTTCTCTCTGAACTTGGAAGTCATTTCACCTCTCTTTGTCTGACATTCCTGTCTATAAAGTAGAAATTCTTGGTGTTGAAATTGATCCATTTGTACAGTCTAACCTTCAAAGATTTAAAACCTTGTATCATATCCGATTAAGTGGTTCAGTTATATTTAAGTCCTTTTTAAGGTGAGAAATTGGTTTACTATCAAATGAAATGTTCTATCTATGGATAATTCTCTTAGAAAGTCTTCATTATATTGACATATATTATCCCATAGCTTTTGTGCTTTGATTCTATTTGCACCCTGATTCCACACAAAATGGAATTACTCTTCTAAGGGACATACTTTCTGATATTTGAAGATGCTGTCATATGTCCCCTAATTTTTTTTTTCCTTTAAGAGAGCTTTCAGTATTTCGTTATATGATCTAGAAGCCTTTCATTATTTCAGCATATATTGAAACACATTCTAGCTTGACCAAGTAGGAGTATAACAGGTGTGAGTAGACCAGCATTAAAGTACAAGACCATGCCATCCCTCTTCTAAGCACTTGTATGAACATAACCATGCTTACGTGGACTTTTTTGAATGTCTCTATCACACTGTGGATTCATATTCTAAGTCCTCCAAAGATTTTGCTTTATTTGGTTTTATCTGTCGTGCCTGGGAAGTCATGTTAACTATATTATTTGTTTGTTCAGTTGAATGGTTTTGGACCAGAAAATAGGACTCAGATTTATTCCCATCAAATTTAACTTTGTTGGAGTCAGCTCATCCAGTCAGCATAACAAGAATTTATAGAATTCCAAATTTCCATTGAACTTTCCCTCAGAAAATTAGATGAGCAAAAACTTTATTTTCATCTAAATTATTGAAGGGATGAAAACTGAATAGGACTACAATCCAATGGCATCCTATTCAATCTCTTCCTGCAATTGTGCAGCAACATTAAAACAAATTAATATATCATTTTAGTAAAATCCTCCAATTTTTTAAGTTTATTTTTTAACTGTCTCTCTACTATCAAAACATTTCTGTGATTATGAAAGAAACTTCCTTCACCTTGACATTGATCCATCAATTAGCACCTCTAGAGTATGGTCCTTCAAACAATTATGATTGCATTTATGCAGCCTATATATTTCATTCTAAATGTTGTGAGGTTGTTTTGAAGGGCAAATGGCATTAAGGGATATTAATATGCATTGAAAAGTTTTTACATGATACATATTTGATAGTACTACTATTGCTATTATTTTAGTTTTCACTAATAAAAGTAGCATTAATAGGAGTACTGTCTTGCTCATATCACCCTATTAATTGGAACAACAATACTATGTCAGATGAATTTTTCTCAATTATCCAGATTATTTAAATTGTATTATTTAAACTATTTTACTGAAATATGGCATAAATACTGGGAAGTGCACATAAGGGTACCGCTGTGCGATTTTTCCATCTGAGCACACCCATAACCAAAACCCAGATCAAGAACAGAACATTACTAAGACTAAATGTTCCAATTGAAAAAAACAGGGTAACAGAATGGATAAAAGAAGTAAGACCCATTTATATGTTCTGACAAGAGACGCATTTTAGACCGAAAGACACCTGCAGATTGAAAGTGAGAGGATGGTGAAACATCTACCATGCAAATGATGTCAAAAGAAAGCCAGAGTAGTAGTACTTATATTGGACAGAACAGTCTTTAAAACAATCACTGTAACAGACAAAGAAGGATACTGCATAATAATAAAGGGGACAATCCATCAAGAAGATATAACAATTGTAAATATTTATGCACCCAAGATAGGAGCACCCAAATACATAAAACAGTTAATAACAAGCACAAAGGAACTAATTAATAATAATACAATAATAGTAAGAGATTTAACACACCACTTACATCAATGCACAGATCATCTACACAGAACATCAACAAGGAGACAATGGCTCTGAACAACACACTGGAACAGATGGCTTTAACAGATATATTCAGAACATTCCATCCTAAAACACCAGAATACACATTCTTTTCAAGTGCATATGGACCAATATTCTCCAGGTTAGATCACATATTAGACCACAACACAAGCCTCAACAAATTCAAGGAGATTGAAGTCATACCATGCATCTTTTCTAACTACAATACTATAAACTAGAAGTCAATCACAAGAAAAAAATCTGGAAAGACCACAAATACATGAAGGTTACATAACATGCTACTCAACAATGAATGGGTCAAGCACAACATCAAAGAAGAGATTTAAAAAATACATGGAAACAAATGGAAATGAAACCATAACAGTCCAAAAACTTTGGGATGCAGCAAAAGCAGTTTTAAGAGGGAAGTTTATAGCAATCCAAGCTACCTCAAGAAGCAAAAAAAAAATCTCAAATAAACAACCTAACCTTACACCTAAAGGAACAAGAAGCAAAACCTAAAACCATCAGGAGGAAGGAAATAATAAAATTAGAACAAAAATAGATGACAGAAATTTAAAAACAATAGAACAGATCAATGAAACCAAGAGCAGTTTCTTTGAAAAAATCAATAAAATTGATAAACTTTGGCCATACTTATCAAGAAAAAAAGAGAAAGAACTCAAATAAATAAAATCACAAGTGAGAGAAGAGAAATAACAACCAACACCACAGAAAAAACAAAGGATTTCCAGAGAATATTACATGCCAACAAATTAGACAACCTAGAAGAAATGGATAAATTTCTAGAAACATATAAAGTACCAAAACCGAAACAGAAAGAAATAGAAAATTTGAGCAGACCAATAACCAGCAAAGGAATTAAGTCAGTAATCAAAAAACTCCCAACAAACAAAAGTCCAGAACCAGATGGCTTCACAGGTGAATTCTACCAAAAATTTAAAGAAGAGTTAATACCTTTTCTTCTCAAACTGTTCCAAAAAATAGAAAAGGAAGGAAAAGTTCAAAATTCATTCTATGAAGCCAGGATTACCTTGATACTAAACCAAGACACCACTCAAAAAGAAAACTATAGGCCAATATTCCTGATGAACATAGATACAAAAATTCTCAGTAAAATACTAGGAAACCTAATTCAACAATACTTTTAAAGAAATCATTTACCACAATCAAGTGGGATTTAGTTCTGGAATCCAAGAGTGGTCCAACATTTGCAAATCAATCAATGTGGTACATCACATCAGTAAGAGAAAGGATAACCATATGATCATTTCAATAGACACAGAAAAAGCATTTGACAAAGTTCAACATTCCTGATAAAAATTCTCAACAAGGGGCGCCTGGGTGGCACAGCGGTTAAGCGTCTGCCTTCGGCTCAGGGCGTGATCCCGGTGTTCTGGGATCGAGCCCCCACATCAGGCTCCTCTGCTGGGAGCCTGCTTCTCTCTCCCACTCCCCCTGCTTGTGTTCCCACTCTCGCTGCCTGTCTCTATCTCTGTCAAATAAATAAATAAAATCTTTAAAAAAAAAAATTCTCAACAAAATAGAGTTAGAGGGAACATACCTCAATATAATAAAGATCTATAAAGACTCACAGCTAACATCATCCTTAATTGGGAAAAACTGAGAGCTTTTCTCCTAAATTCAGGATCATTACAGGGATGTCCACTCTCACCATTTTGATTCAACATAGTACTAGAAGTGCTAGCCATAGCAATCAGACAACAAAAAGAAATAAAAGAAATCCAAATCAGTAAGGAAGAAGTAAAACTTCCACTATTTGCAGATGACTTGATGCTGTATAAACAAAATCTGAAAGACCCCACCAAAAAATTTCCAGAACTGATTTTAGTAAAATAAAAGGATATAGCAACATACGGAAATATGTTGCATTTCTATACACCAATAATAAAACAGCAGAAAGAGAAATTAAGTAAACAATGTAATTTACAATTACATCCAAAATAATAAGTTACCTTGGAATAAACCTAACCAAAGAGGTGAAAGACCTGTACTCTTGAAAACGGAAAAACACTTATGAAAGAAATTGAAAATGACACAAAGAAACGGAAAGACATTCCATGCTCATGGATCAGAAGAACAAATATTGTTAAAATATCTACACTACCCAAAGCGATCTATTCATTTAATGCAATCCCTATCAAAATACCAATAACTTTTTTTACAGAACTAGAACAAATAATTCTAAAATTTGTGTGGAACAACAAAAGTCCCTGAATAGCCAAAGCATTCCCGAAAAAGAAAAGCAAACCTGGAGGCATATAACTTCAAGTTATATTATAAAGCTGTAGTAAACAAAATGGCATGGTACTGGCACAAAAACAGACATATAGATCAATAGAACAGAAGAGAAAATCCAAAAATAAACCCCACAATCATATGGTCAATTGATCTTCCACAAAGCAGGAAAGAATACTCAATGGGAAAAAGACAGCCTATTCAACAAATGGTGTTGCGAAAACTGGGCAGCTACATGCAAAAGAAATAAATGGGACAAATTTCTTACACTATACACAAAAATAAATGCAAAATGGATTAAAGACATAAATTTGATACAAGAATCCATCAAAATCCTAGAAGAGAATTCAGGCAGTAACTTCTCTGACACTGGCCATAACAACTTCTTCCTAGATATGTCTCCTGAGGCAAGGGGAAAAAAAAGCAAATATAAATTATTGGAACTACATCAAAATAAAAAGCTTCTGCACAGTGAAGGAAACAACAAAATTAAAAGGCAACCTATGGAATGGGAGAAGATATTTGTAAATGACATATCCAATAATGGGCTAGTAACCCAAATATATAAAGAACTCATCAAGCTCAACACTCAAAAACCAAATAATCCAACTAAAAAATGGTCAGAAGACCAGACATTTCTCCAAAAAAGTCATCCAGATGGCCAACAAACACATGAAAAGGTGTTCAACATCACTCATCATCAAGGAAATCCAAACAAAACTACAATGAAATATCACCTCACACTTGTCACAATGGCTAAAGTCAACAACACAAGAAACAACAGGTGTTGGTGAAGATGTAGAGAAAAAGGAACACTGTCGCACTGATGTAGGAATGCAAACCAGTGCAACCACAGTGGAAAACGGTATGGAGTTTCTCAAAAAGTTAACGATAGAACTACTCTATGAGATAGCAATTTCTCTACTAGGTGTTTACCCAAAGAATACAAGAATACTAATTCAAAGGGATACATGCACCCCTATGTTTATAGCAGCATTATTTACAATAGCCAAGTGTCCATTAATTGATAAATGGATAAAGAAAAAGTGGTACATTTATGCGATGGAATATTCTTCAGCCATAAAAAAGAACAAAATCTTGTCATTTGCGAAGACATAGATGGAGCTACAGAGTATAATGCTAAGTAAAATAACTCAGTCATAGAAAGACAAATACCATATGATTTCATTCATATGTGGAATTTAAGAAACAAAACAAACGAAGGTGAAAAAAATTAAGAGAGAGAGACAAAGCAAGAAACAGAGTGTTAACCATAGAGAAGAAATTGATGGTTACCAGAAGAGACATTGGTGAGAGGATGGGTTAAATAACTGATGGAGATTAAGGAGTGCACTTATTGTGATAAGCGCTGGGTGATGTATGGAACTGTTAAATAATTATATTGTACACCTGGAACTAATATGATACTCTATGTTAACTAACTGGAATTAAAATAAAAACTTAAAAAGAAATAACAGAACACTACTAGCACCCCAGGGTCCTCACTAGTTTTCCCTTCATCTAGCCATTATCTTGATTTGCAACAGTAGAGATTAGTTTTGCTTGTTTTTAAATTTTCTATATATTTGGAATCATAAAAAGTACTCTTTAAAGTCTGGCATTTTCCTTTTCTTCTTCCTTTTTTTTTTTTTTTCCTCCTTAGAGAGAGAGAGGTGTGGGGAGGGCTGCGGGGCAGGGGGGAAGGGAAGAGAGAATCCCAAGCAGGCTCCATGCCCAGTGCAGAGTCCAACATGGGGCTGGATCTCACAACCCCAAGATCATGACCTGAGCAGAAATCAAGAGTCAGATGTTCAACTGACTGAGCCACCCAGGAACCCCCTGGCATTTTCCTTTTTTACTTAACCTTATTATTGTGAGATTTATCCATATTTTTGTGTGTAGTTGAAGATCATGTATTCCCATTACTGCTCCTTTGTGTAACTATAACTCAAATTATTTATCAATTCCATTGTGATTGACATTTTGGTAGTGTTCAACTTGAGGTTATTTTGCAGAATGCTGCTACAAACATACTGATATGTTATCCTGATCATCTTTGTGTGAATTTTTGTTGAATGTATACTTACAAGTGGAATTGCTGGAAGATTGAGTATGCAGATATCCGGCTTTAAAAGATATTGCCAAACAGTTTTAAAAAGTAGTTCCCACCGGTAGTATATGAGAGTTCTAGTTGCATCATGTCTTCACTAACATTTGGTGTATTTTGCCTTTGTCATTTTATTCATCATAGTGGAATGTATTGATACTTTACTGTGGTTTTAAATTGCTTTCTCTGAAGACAAAGTTGAACATCTTTTCATATGGATATACTATTATCATTGAGTGTCTGTTCATATATTTTGCCTGTTTTTTTTTTTTCTTTTAATTTGTCTAGTTTTATTCTTATTGGTTTGTATAAGTTCTTTATGTATCCTGGACATAATTATTTTTTCCTATATGTATTACTGTAAATCTAGTTTCTTTCTTTCTTTCTTTCTTTCTTTCTTTCTTTCTTTCTTTCTTTCTTTCTTTCATTAACTGCCTATGTTTTCTTCTGGACTTTTATAGTGTCAGGTCTTATATTTAAGTCTTTAATCCATTCTGAGTTTATTTTTGTGTATGGTATAAGAAAGTGGTCTGGTTTCATTCTTTTGCATGTAGCTGTGCAGTTTTCCCAGCATCATTTATTGAAGACACTTTTTCCCCATTGTATATTCTTGCCTCCTTTGTCATAAATTAATTGACCATAT
Source organism: Ailuropoda melanoleuca (assembly GCF_002007445.2). NCBI lineage: Eukaryota > Metazoa > Chordata > Mammalia > Carnivora > Ursidae > Ailuropoda > Ailuropoda melanoleuca. The sequence goes on along the minus strand of NC_048221.1, from coordinate 76,122,564 downwards.
AAGTGTAGGTTTATTTCTGGGCTCTCTATCCCATTCTGTCAATCTGTGTGTCTACTTTAGTGCCAGTACCATATTGTTTTGATTATTACAGCTTTGCAGTATATCTTGAAATCTGGGATTGTGTTACTTCCAGCTTTGTTCTTCTTTCTCAAGATTGCTTTGGCTATTTGGGATCTTTTGTGGGTCCATACAAATTTTAGTTTTGTGGAAAATGTTGTCAGTATTTCATTTCTTTTTGATGTTTATTGTTTTAGCACATATTGGAAACGCACAAAATATTCAGGACTTATATTTTAAAATGGAAATAGACCCATTCTTTACATGTTCGACAGGAAAGCATAAGTAATTACTCACTATGCTGCTTCTTATTTGCATATGATATAGCCCAAAACTTAATGACAAAGACTATACAGCAACAAAGAGTTGGAGGAAATATAATCCTTTTGTGTTGTAGAAAATAGAATGATTTATGCATTTTTATATAGAATACATATTCTTTCATGAAAAAGAATGTAGCAAAAATATTTTTCCTGTTTAGATTCATGTCTCATTTATGGCTTTTTGAGGTAAGGATACGTTCCACATTGAATTTTTCCAAGACTTATGTGGTTGCCTTTAATGCAATTTGAATTACCTGAATTTTTTAAACAATACAAAAAGTGATGTTTTCATTTTTAAGTAATAGAAACATCATGGTGTTAAATGTCAACAACACTCATTTAACTTCAAAGGTTGCCATCTAGTGAATTGCAAACTCTTTTTACTATTTTTCCCTTTGGGTCTGCCACATTATCTGGCAAAGGAATCCTTTGTCAAGATGCACTGTGAATTATGCTGATTTGAAATGACATTAGGTCCCTTGGATAAAATGCTACAGCTTTTTAACTAAACCGAACCTCTTTACACCCCCAAACTTTGTTATTTTGTTATTTAGTTATTTAAAGGTAGTCAGAGGTTGAGTTCTAGTCTGCTTATGTTCCTGGCAAACTTTCTGAAATTGATAGTCATTTAAACTTTATGGGTCTGAATTTATTTTTTCTCCAAATTTTAATTTAAATTACAGGTAGTTAACATACAGTGTAATATTGTTTCATATGTAGAATTTAGTGATTCATCACTTACATAGAACACCCGGTGCTTATCACAAGTGCCCTCCTTAACAACCATCACCCATTTAATGCATCCCCATGCCCACCTCCCCTCCAACATTCCTCAGTTTGTTCTCTATAGTTATGAGTCTGTTTCTTGGCTCACTTTCTTATTATGTAAATTAAATGGTTGGGCCAGAGGAGGGTCTCTAAAACTTTCTGTGGCTTAGAGACCTATACTAGGTATTCAGTGGGGATGAAAATTCTGCAAATATCATCTTCAGATAAGTGGACCCACCATATATCATGTATGTATATATATAAATGAACCAGAATTCAGGTGACTACCTATCACCAGAGGATGAGAACAATAAGCAGAGAGAAGTGAATTGAAACCAATGGGAATGCTATTTCTATTGATTATAGCAACCATTTTCTGAGGACTGAGACCTTTACAATATGAGAAATTCCCATGGGATTATATAATGCCAAATAGTGCTTATTGCATTTGGTCAATTTTTATCTCATCAGCCCTCTCAGCAGCAGTAAGTAAGAATCACTCTTTCTCCATGGCTTTTCCAAACCTGGGATTTTTCTTTTTCATTTTCATTTTTTGCCAATTTCAGGGTTATGACATGATATTTGAACATAATTTGGTTTTTGCCTTTCCCAGAAGACTCATAGGATTGAGCATCTTTTCATTTATTCTGTGAAATTACTGTGCTTTTCTTTTGCCTATTTTCCCCCTTGTTCGTCTTGTTTCATATTGATTTATCAAAGTGTTTCACATACCCTGGATTGTAGTCCTTTTTAAATTAATATGGTGTAAAAATATTTTTAGGGTGCCTGGGTGGGTCAGTTGGTTAAGCATCTGCCTTCAGCTCAGGTCATGTTCTCAGGGTCCTGGAATCGAGCCCCATGTCGGGCTCCCTGCTTGGCGGGGAGTCTGCTTCCACCCCACTTGTGCTCGCTCGCTCTCTCTCTCTCTCTCTCTCTCTCTCAAATAAATAAATGAAATCTTTAAAAAATTATTTTCTTCCGATTTTTAAATTTAGATTCTTTCTCTCTTTGTGATAGTATTGATGAACAGATGTTCCTAATTTTAATGTGGTTGAATGTACTGATATTGTATTAGTACCTCTTATGCCTATGTAATAAATCATTCCATAATTCAGTATCTTACTCCCTTGTCTTACAAAAATTTTACAGTAACTTATATCCTTAGCGCATGGAGAATTGATTTTTGTAGATGATGTAGAGATCCAATTTTCCTTTATTCATATAGATAACCAGTTGTCCCAGTGCCATTTATTGACTAATCTATACTCTGCTCACTTAACTGCAATGACGGACTTGATATAAATCATTTTCATATAGGCTTAGGATTATTTTTAGTTTCATTATTTTTATCCCCCCTTTTTTCATTTATCCTAATGTATTGCCTTCATTACCACAATTTTCTAATAAATGTGCACCTTTACACAAGAAAGTTCCTTCATCTTCTTTCTCTGGCATATCCTGGCCATTTTGGGCTCTTTGTTTTTCCCAAAGAACTTGTAGGATCAGCTTTTCACATTCATTTAAAAATTTCATTTAGATTTTTAATGGAATTTCATCAAATCTATAGATCTGTTTATGTATGTTTAAAGCACTGACTGTCCTAGTACATAGAACCCTGCAGTCTTTCTGAAATATCTTGTTAAACCCAGTACTTTTCTGAAGATTATTTTGGTCTTTCAATTTATACAATAATATTTACTAAATTATTTTTATAATGTTTATATTTTTTATAATGTTATAATTTTATAATGTTTATAATGTTCATATATTTTTCCTGTCTTCCTACATCACCTGGGACTTCAAGTACAGTATGTTGATAGTAGGCATCCTTTTCTGACCTTAAAGATAATATTCTAGATTTCATAATAAAGTTGACATATCCTATTTGTTTTGATAGGCAAGAAAGAAGGCATCTACAATTCCTAATGCCTACCAACTTTGCCAGATGCCTGTATATGCATTATCTCATTTTATCCAGAAAGACTGGTATAACTAATCATTTTCAGAAACTGAGATTTGAAAAGATGCATAATTGCCCCCCCCAAGTGCACTTAGCTTGACCTACTTCCCCGCCCCCTCAGTATATATACTTACAAATATTTAGTTGCACTAACTCCCAATATCAAGCCACTTGCCATATTGAACTGACCAGGGCAGTAGGCACCCTGACTGTAAACTTTCAGAGACAGGACTCAGGTCAGCTTTGGCCACTCCATTATCCCTAAAGACTGGTACGGGGCTTAACACTTGGGAGGTGCTCAACCAATATTTTGAGTATATGAATGGGAGGGACCCTCTAGTTTGGCTTGCATTGTCCTTGCTGTGATTCTGCCACAGAATGTGATGGATTTGGCTTGACCACTATTAGTCACTAATAACTTACTGGTAGGCAGTAACTTTTCTTCAGGGCTCACACCCTTGTAAAAGTCCCTAGGTGCTCACTGTTTAACTCTGTGCCATGCCTTGCCTACCTTAGCCACTTGTGGCACTGTCTGCATCCAGACAGTCAGGTCATCAGGCACTGGTGAGACCTTGATATGAGCTCTGTTTCAAGGATGTGAGTTATTTCACTATCAAATTAAATAGCCTTGAGATAAAAATCTATTGCCAAGGATAAGCCCTTTTCCGGCATGAACCGTCTGTGGACATGGTAGAGATGTTATATTACCGGTAAAACAGATTAAGATTCCCCAGTATCACTTATAATTCTGTGTTTATAGTTTATCAGAAGATGATTCCAGACCATACTGTTTCATTTTTCTTGGCACAATACCATCATTGCCTAGGAAGCTGAGGAAGCTTTTGGCTTACACTCTTCCTTTGGTTAAACTCAATCAGTGGTAGAAGACTGCTCTTTCCAAATACCCACATTTTGGGTTGATCTGTCTGACATCTTGTGGGATCCACATTGTTACTTGTAAATATAGTAAAGACAGATATATAGAAAATTTGAGACTTCATTTACATGCTATTCCCATGATGATGTGCTGGAGTTTTTACCAGGCTCATAAAAGCCAGCCCTACCATCTGCTCGGTGAGATCAGGGAATGAATCGACAATCCAGCAGACTCCATTAAGCATGCTATCACTGCTCCCTCCACCCAGGGAGGGAACAGGAAAAAAAAAAATGCACATGCTTTGTAGATCTATTTACTCCCAAACCAAATTCTATTTTTTTTTCTTTGCTTTCCCCTTACCAGATAATTTGTTATGGTTTCTCAGTGATGAAAATATTTGGCTCTTCACTGAGAAGATCTTTGAATATAAGTGTCTCACTGAAAATTAAAATAACGCCTCAGTTGGATGGAGAGAATGTTGCAAATACACTGGAACCCATTGTTGCCAGCAGAGTAGAACCATCCAATATGCATTTATGGTACCTGATTCATGCCCTGGAGATATCACAGAGCTGCTTTCTCTGATCAGAGCTCTTGCAGTGGTACTTAAAAATTAATTGAATTTTCAAGAATGTCAGCTTTAGCTTTTGCAGTTGATGGGCCGATAGCTAAGGAGGTTTATTAAAAATATACTGCCACCTACAGTACCATTTGACTCTGTTTGACAGGGCTCTTGTCATGAATGCTAATTAGACAGAGTTAATTTGGGGGGCTGATTAATTTTGTTTCTGTTAAGGTCTGCTGATCTACGTAGTATATTTCTTTACTTATGCACGTATATATCTGTTTCCCCCTAGGAAAAGAAGAATATATTGCCACTTTCAAGGGATCTGAATACTTCTGCTACGACTTGTCTCAAAACCCCATTCAAAGCAGCAGCGATGAAATAACTCTGTCCTTTAAAACTCTTCAGAGGAATGGACTGATGCTTCACACCGGGAAATCGGCTGATTATGTCAATCTTGCCCTGAAAAATGGAGCTGTCTCTCTGGTCATTAATTTGGGATCAGGGGCCTTTGAAGCGCTAGTGGAGCCCGTGAATGGAAAGTTTAATGATAATGCCTGGCATGATGTGAAAGTCACCAGGAATCTGCGTCAGGTAACAGCGCAGCGGATAAGAGAGTTACTGGCTTTGTTTCTCACTACAGCTGTGTGTGTGGTACTTGAAAATCCTAACAACATGATATAGGGCTCCTCAGAGTCGCTTACAAATTAACGTTTTCTTCTTCTGAGATGAATCTTCCTGCCATACTTGAGCAGGGGCATATCTAGAAAGTTCTGGGGGCCCAAAGGCTATTTTGATACGGCGACATGTGACAATTTCCCAGAGGGCTGCAAGGATATCCCTGCGACCTGCCCTTCTGTGATGTGTGTTGATTTTGTTGTGTTTTTTTTAATTTTATTTTTTTGTTTGTTTGATTTTAAATTATAGTTTTCATGGTGATCATTTGGAAGCATGCACATTGGGGTCATTAAATCACAGTTCCTTTTTTGTAGTAAAAAAATCAGTGTGTTTGTGATTTGGGATTGTCTCAGTCCCTACTCCCTCTCCACCCCCACCTCTGAAATAGGGACAAGAAAAGCCCCTGAGGCAGAAAGAATGACTTTGGGGGCCTATACATCTCCTGAAGAGTCTGTTTATAAAGCCATTTTTTATTTTTAGCACAGATACTTTACATCCCAAATGACTCTGGAGAGACCAGTTCATCTTC